>NC_140444.1:38485865-38750865 GCF_963576455.1 Neolamprologus multifasciatus | reverse complement strand
TTATAACTCCTCCTCTCTGGAGCAATTGGCAGACTGCATGCAGCACAAAAATCACATTTGCCTATCTGTCATCAGTACACCCTTACACATTGTCCCACCAAGTTTTTAACCCACTGGACCAATCGGTATCGAGAAGTAAAGCTAACCAAAGCCTTAACTCTATACTTTTTGCCCTTGTATTTAATTTCTACTGACACTATGGGATATTTATGCCTGCATCTCCAGCACTCCTGCCCTGACATCTGCATGACTCCCTGTGACCTGGACGCAGTCCCTGAGTTGCCAGGACCTGAGGAGATGAGGCAGAGAGAAAATGCTTAGTATGGTGTGTCTCTGATGGACGTTCTAAGGAGCCCAACAGACATCCTTGAGCTTGTCACACGACGCATGGCCTCTCTGGAAAGCAGGGGCGTTATCCACTGTGTACACTCTTCCGTGGCCACTGGCATGCCCACACCGAGAACTCAGGGAGAGAGAGCTTTTGTCTCCGTGGCCCCCAGACTCTGGGACTGTCTTTATCTGAGCTTGAGGTCTGTGGACTCAATAGTCTCTTTTAAAAAAAACAATTAAAAACTCACGTTTTTGGAATTGTGTTTGTTAACGTGTTTTGTTTTTATTTGTTTTAAATGCTCTGGTATTTTTCTATGATGCACTTTGTGATTTCTATCTTGAAAGGTGCTATATAAATAACATTTTGCTTACTTACTTACCTCCATGGCCTCGAACATATCCAGAAAGGATTCAGGATCATCCCACTCCGCATCTTGTGCAACGTGATCACTGGTAGCGGCAGCGCTTGATGAAATGACTCAAACAGAGTCTCCAACAACTGCACTGTCACTCCGTTTGGGTCCGTAGCATCTCACGCTGTTGCTGGTGCACCACCACCTACTTGCTATGAGTGGTGGCTAGCTCTGTCACATCTGTGCCACAGCCTGGCTGCAGGTCCTATGGGTCTGACATGTGTGTCAGGAGGGTGGATGCCACTGTAGCAGGAGTTATGTTACTGGGATACCCAACATGACCCTGGAGGGGCTTGGTTCATATTCCGTTTTATTGCACTTACACTGGGTTTGCTCAGCTATTTCCGTTGCTGGTCTTCCTCCATCTGCACTGTTCTCTGCACACTAGCTCAGTCCTTATCTTCTGGTTCTAGCCTGCTTCCCTGTAGAAAGGGAAGACATCATGACTCATCATTTGCCACTATGGAGATAATTTTCAGAATAGATACTTTAACTCAGTGAGAATCAGGCCAGGTGCAAATTATATGCAGTACAATTGGGCATCTCACTGCTGCCAATATAAGTTACAATATTCTTGAGTCTATTTGAGTCTGGGTCATTCCCCTCATCCCCAGACTCTGCTTCCTCCTCGGAAGACATGTCAGTATGATTAAGGAGGTCCTCGAAGTATTCCTTCCACCGCCTGACAATTTTCTCAGTCGACGTCAGCAGCGCTCCGCCAGCACTATACACAGTGCAGGTAGAGCACCGCTTTCCCCTCCTGAGACGCCTGACGGTTTGCCAGAATCTCTTCGAGGCAGTCCGAAAGTCTTTTTCCATGGCCTCTCCGAACTCCTCCCACACCCGAGTTTTTGCTTCAGCCACTGCCCAAGCTGCATTCCGCTTGGCCTGTCGATACCTGTCGGCTGCCTCCGGAGTCCCACAGGCTAACCAAGCCCGATAGGACTCCTTCTTCAGCCTGGTGGCTCCCTTCACCTCTAGTGTCCACCATTTGGTTCGGGGATTACCACCACGACAGGCACCAACCACCTTGCGGCCGCAGCTCAATGCAGCAGCTTCGGCAATGGAGACGCTGAACATGGTCCATTCGGACTCAATGTCCTCAGTCTCCCTCGGAATGCTGTTGAAGCTCTGCCGGAGGTGTGCGTTGAAGATCTCGCGGACTGGGGACTCTGCTAGACGTTCCCAGCACACCCTCACTACGCGTTTAGGTGCACCAGGTCTGTCCAGCGTCCTCCCCCGCCACCTAATCCAACTCACCACCAGGTGGTGATCAGTTGACAGCTCAGCCCCTCTCTTTACCCGAGTGTCCAGAACATATGGTCGCAGGTCTGGTGATACGATTACAAAATCGATCATCGACCTACGGCCTAGAGCGTCCTGGTGCCACGTGCACTTATGGACACTCTTATGTTCGAACAAGGTGTTCGTTATGGCCAAACTGTGATTAGCACAGAAGTCCAATAACAAACCACCGCTCGGGTTCAGATCAGGGAGGCCGTTCCTCCCAATCACGCCCCTCCAGGTCTCGCTGTCGTTACCCACGTGAGCATTGAAGTCTCCCAGCAGGACAACAGAGTCTCCAGGTGGAGCACCTTCGAGCACCCCACCCAGGGACTCTAAGAAGGCTGGGTACTCTGAACTGCCACTCGGCGCATAAGCGCAGATGACAGTCAGGACCCGTTCCCCGACCCTAAGGCGCAGGGAACAAACCCTCTCGTCCACCGGGAAAACCCCCAACGTACCGGCAGCAAGCCGAGGGGATATTAGAATACCCACCCCAGCCCGCCGCCTCTCATCAGGGGCAACTCCAGACTGAGACAGAGTCCAGCCCCTCTCCAGGAGACTGGTTCCAGAGCCCGAGCCATGCGTAGAGGTGAGCCCGACTATATCTAGCTGGTACCTCTCAACCTCACGCACTAACTCAGGCTCCTTCCCCACCAGAGAGGTGACATTCCATGTCCCAATTGCCAGTCTTGGTAGCCGGGGATCAGTCCGCCAGGGCCTCCACTCCTGGCCGACAGCTGGCACACAATGCACCCGACCCCTACAGTGCCTCCTGCGGGTGGTGGGCCTGCGGGAGGATGGGCCAATGTCCCCTTTTCGGGCTGTGCCCGGCCGGGACCCATGGACTAAGGCCCGGCCACCAGATGCTCGCCCTCACGCACCCTCCCCGGGCCTGGCTCCAGGGCGGGGACCCGGTAACCCTATCTCGGGCAGGGTGAACTGTTCCCTCGATGTTTTCATCATAAGGGTCATCTGAATCGCTCTTTGTCTGGTCCCTCACCCAGGACCAATTTGCCATGGGAGACTCTACCAGGGGTCAAAAGCCCCCGGGCAACATAGCCCCTGGGATCCCTGGGACACACAAACCCCTCCACCACGATAAGGTAGCGATTCACAGAGAGGGGGTTTGATCTGTTTCAAACCTCACCCGGCCTGGACACAGAAAGGATTGACAGATTGATAGCTAAAAACTTGGGTTTGATCTGTTTCACGTTTTTAGTTAGATTTCTACACAGAGATCAGTATAGAGTGAAAACACCTGTGTACACAGAGCAACATCACATGTTTTTGTTTTTAAAAATCTCCTTTGTTTCTTATCTTTGTTTTATTTTCTTTATATATGTGTACTGAGCCCCATTAATACCTGCAATCAGGCAGACATTTAAATAATGGGACTCTGAAGGGAAAACATGTAACTTTAATAAATGAGACCTACAGGCTCACATTAAAAAAAGGGGGGGAGAGAAACAAGTGTCACCACACATTTATGCATGTAGCACAGCAAGAGTAACCTCATTAACACACAGATGAGTCAGGTGTGATGGTTAATTAAACCTTCTAATGCATAGATGTCTAGTTTATATGCTTCAAAGGGTAACGCTATAGTTTGGCAGGTGCTTTTCACTTCAGATAACCCAGAGTCACTAATAATAATATTATCATCTGCTGTAGAAAGATGGCGGTAATAAAAAGCATTAAACACGCAGAGCAGAGCATCAGGAGTTTTTATATATTAGAACTATGTTCTTATACTATTAAGATATCAATAAATAAAATGTTGGTTTTTATATAGTTTAGTAGCACCAGCAACTCACTTTGCTTCTGTAGTTACTTTATCTGTCATCTTCACCTCCTGCACATTTGGAGCATAATGCAACTGCACGGTGCAACGTAAATATAAAGTGGTTGGAGTGAACAAGTGTTTAAACATTTACTTTTTTTCTTCTTTATGAGGTGTTTTGCACCAACAATTTGTGATCGGATGCTGCCAAATAGAGAGTGGAATATTAGGCCTGTTACTGTGTACAAATTTATGTGGGAGCTGGAAACGAGCATGTGTACAACTGATTCTGTTTTTTCTGTTGCCTTGGGTTGTTTTTTTTTGACACATACACTTTCAGTTATTACCGTGTACACAATTATTATTCTTGCTACACCTCTCTGAGTTGGCACCCTCATTTGATACCTGCCATTCACTGCTTTCTGATGAGAAAGACTGCTGGGTCGTTATGCGCAGTGTTGTCTGTCTGAATGCAGCCTCACTCTCTTCACAAGTGTTTGCAGAGTACTCCTGGCTCTGGCTTTGGAAAATCTGCTGTGAAACATAAACATGTTGAAGAGTTTTAGATAGGCTTGTAGGTCAGACACCAGTACAGTTACAAAGAAAATGCAAAACAGAGTTTATTTAATTCTGTGGTGGATTACAGACGATTTCCATAGCACAGAAATGATTAGCGGTGCTGTATGACCGATCAAGAATATTATTCACTGCATTTCCCTTCACTAACTGAATTAGTAGTCAGTATATAGTACACAGAGTATATAAACCACTGCAGATTAGTAGATTAGTGTTTAAATTATGATACGATGCCCAACTTTGCCTGGATGAAGGATTCATGTTACTTTCAGATATCTCTGATATCCCCATGAGAATTATACATCCCATGTAATATTAATATTGTATACTTGTTTGTCTTTTACATCAACTATCAGTGCACATGAAAATCCCATACATTCTATCTGCATTTAAACTCAAAGTACAGGGGTCTCTCTGTGGATTCTGAGTGAAAAATGAAACTTCTCAGTGGGTGACATGGAAAACCTTCATGGGCTAACCCACTAAAGGGTCATAATTCTCTGGTCTCGGGGGAAGATCAGTTTTATTTAGCATATATTTCCTTAGAACATTTTCCTACTGCACTTATCCTACTTGTCCTCTGTTGGAACTCATTATAAGACCTAAGGATAAGTTGACACTGGAGATTTTAAGATCTAGCACTCTGGTTGCTTTGTAGGTTCTTGCAACCGTCAATTCAATTAATCAGAATCAAAATGATCTTTATTGGGCTCTGGTTATTTCTTTGCTCTCAGCGGACACAGCAGAGTCGACAAGAGACAATTCTGACAAGATGACACAGAAACAAATAACATATAATCCATATTTATGTTGCAAACATGCCAGAATAAATAAGGAATGGATGAGTTGTTAGTCCCCTTCGTGAATCGCTACCTTATCGTGGTGGAGGACTTTTTGTGTCTCAGGGATCCAAGGAACCATGTTGCCTGAAGGTCTCCCATTGCAAATTGGTCCTGGTTGAGGGACCAGACAAAGAGCGATTCAAAAGACCCCTGAATATACGATCAAGGGAAGAGTTTACCCTGCCCGGGATAGGGTTACCGGGGCCCCGTCCTGGAGCCAGGCCCGTGGAGGGTGCCGGAGGGTGAATGTCTGGTGGCTGGGCCTTAGTCCATGCGGTCTGGGTGGGCACAGCCCGAAAAAGTGACATGGGCCCAACCTCAGATGGTTGGGTGCAACGTGTGCCTGGTGGCGGCCAGAGGCGGCAGCGGATCGACCTCCGGCTACAAAGGTAAGCAATTGGGTGATGGAAAGTCAATCTTCTGCTGGGGAAGGAGCCTCGTGGTGACCCCCGAACTAAAGGGTGGACAGCTGAGTTGAAGGGAGTCACTAGGCTGAAGAAGGAGTCCTATCAGGCTTGGTTAGCCTATGGGACTTCGGAGGCAGCTGATAGGTACCGACAGGCCAAGCGGAAAAACTCCAGAGTGGGAGAAGTTCAGAGAGTCCACGGAAAAAGACTTTTGGACTGCCTCGAAGAGATTCTTGCAAACTATCAGGCGACTTAGGAGGGAAAAGCAGTGCTCTGCCTGCACTGTGTATAGAGCGGGTGGAGCGCTGCTGACTTTGACTGAGAACATTGTTGTGCGGTGGAAGGAATACTTCGAGGACCTTCTTAATGCCACTCGCTCATCTTCCGTGGAGGAAGGAGAGTCTGGGGAGGAGGGGGACGACTCACCTATCTCTGGGTGCGAGCTCACTTAAACAACTCCTTGCTGGCAGAGCACCTGGGGTGCTCCTGAAGGCTCTGGATGTTGTAGGGCTGTCTTGGTTGACACGCCTCTACAATGTTGCATGGAGATCGGGGGGGGGGGGGGGGGGGGGGGGGGGGGGGGGGTACCTCTGGATTGCCAGACCAGGGTGGTGGTCCCCATCTTTTAGAAGGGTTGACCGGAGGGTGTGTTTCAACTACAGGGGGATCACACTCCTCAGCCTCCCTGGGAAAGTCTACACCAGGGTGCTGGAAAGGAGAGTTCATCCACTACTCGAACCTCAGATCGATCTATCTATCTATCTATCTATCTATCTATCTATCTATCTATCTATCTATCTATCTATCTATCTATCTATCTATCTATCTATCTATCTATCTATCTATCTGTTGTCTATGTATGTTTGTTTGTTTGTATGTACAAGACTGTATACACAGCTTGCCTTGATTCAGCAGCAGATGCTTTAAGTACAAACTCTATGTGACTGTTTTGGTGTGCCCTGTAGCGCCTACCAGGGGGGAGGTGTTGGAAAAGGTTTTATTTGAGTTTTTCTACAATATTAAATAGGCCTTTCATTGCCTACAATATTACACCCATATCAGTAAGACACATCCAAGAATTTCCTTTTGACAGGAACAGACCCTTGCTGGCTGTCTCTTCTTACATCTCCTTCACATTAGAGCGGAAACTATGTTATAGTTTTGCCATTAAGACAGATGACCACAGAGGGCGTTTGGGAACACACCATCAACTATAGACTATGTAATCTCCCTGTCCTAATTTAAAGACCGGTGACCACTTCACCCTGTAAAACAAACAGATCAGAGAAAAGAGTGAACTGGTTTTTACAAAAAAATAAATAAAGTGCCGAATGTATCACTGAGTCTATGAACTGATTTATAAACCTGGTTAATTAATTAAAAAAGCCCTACTAATAATATATGAGAACCTGGGGACAAAGGACAGTGGATAGACTTTAATAACTCATAAAAACACTAAATCAGTGTTAAAGACGTTTTTGGTGCCTAGTCCAATAAATCTTGTTCTTATATCTTATAGTTAGTTCTGTTAATCAATCCATCCATTGCACCTGGTTTATCTCATGTTATGGTTTCCACCTGCATGAATGCAGTACTCTGACAGCTATAACAGTAAATGTTTACATGTACTTGCATGGTTGGATTGGCCTATGTTTAATAAGGATATTGTATCAAATCAAGAAAATCTTTCTTACAGAGCTCCTTTGTAATTTTAAATAAAAACACTTAAATGTGTATTTGGATTAGCGCTGACCCAGAACTGAAAGACAGGATTACCAACACACTGAGGCCCCTGTTTGTCAACAATATAATGCCTCACACACACACACACACACACACACACACACACACACACACACACACACACACACGTGTACAAACTACGTGACTGATTATTTGAGTAAAACATACAGTGTGTGTGTGTTTGACTGTGTGCCTGCGCGTGTGTGTGTGTGTGTGTGTGTGTGTGTGTGTTTGTGTGTGTGTGTGCTCAGTAAAATGTGGGAACAGACCAACTTATGAAAACTGAAAGCGTAGTTTGGACTACTTCTTAATGACCACCTAATTACCTGCACACAGACAGCTGATGTGATCCATTAATCATGGCGCTGTTTGCATTTTTCTCTTAATTGTAGCTGTTTTCTACCAGTGGTGATTTCAGACTTTCTAACTGTTGGAACAGTATTCCTCTATAGCGAGAGTGATAAATGAAGCACATGGGATTACTTGAAGCTTGTGACTAAAATGCAGCATTAGTGCATGCAGTCTTCAATAGCAAGTAGCTGGTATTTAAAATAATTTATTCTAAAACAGCACAAGATAATATTTAGTAACACTTTGTAATAACTTGTTTGAAATGGTAAGTAGACTTTAGTACTTAATAATGTTAATTCATTGGTTTATAGAACATTAGATAGATTTCTATTAACATTTATGCAACTTTGTAACAGGTAAATAAATATTGCGCATATGTGAATTTATACTTTACTTACTTACTTTTATATTTGGATGTCTACCATAAAGTTGATACTGATGTTTAAAATATATCAGTAGCTTACCAGCAGGCAGGTAGGGTAGTAGGGTGGTAAATGTGTATTCACCAGCAGTTTGGTTTGTTTAAAGAGCTGACTGAAGATATTACTAGTAAGGGTTAAAATACTTTCATTCACAATATTACTGTGCAAGCTGAAAAAAATGCTTCAGTTTACCAAGCAGGTGGGTGTTCTGCCAAAGTATCTATATGTAATATAATATATACAATTTTATTTGTGCTAATGTTAATATTAATGTTAATATTTGTAAGTCTAAATTTTGAGCCAGCGAGTGTAAAAGAACTAGTAGTGACAGTAAAAAAATGAATATTTGATAAAGTGGCTACAACAACACATTTTAAATGTGGTTTTAAATACTTTCTAAAAAAAATTAAAGGTAATAATTTGTATTTATTGCTTAATAGTTTGTATAAAAGCAATACATGGCTTCAACACAGTCTGGTGGTAGGTTGTGAAATTATATAGCAAAGTCGTAGTTATGAGGCAGGGGCTACTAGTCACCTAAATCCCACACCAGACCAATTCTTTTACACTTCCTTTGTAACTTTTTGTATTGTTTTCAAATTACTTTCTGATTATGTTTCAGCAACAAATCTACAAAAAGATGATGCTTGGATCTAAAGTATGCTCATCACAAGTTCAGTGGCTCGGTGTCTTTTGGATTTTAAGTCTAAGATGAGGTAGTCGATGCTAGTCCCAGAGTTAGTCACCACAGCTGATCCACAGGAGAACTGTAAAAGCAGTTCTTTAAAAGCAAAGTAGGATATGAAGCAGGTGCCTCAAAGACTAACTACCTTTTTATTTTTAAAGATACAGGGAGACAAAGGTTACACATATGTTAGTGATTATTATCAATCTATTGATGTGGTGATTTGCATCTCTGCCTACCTATCAAACAAGACCCTGTTATTTATTTATTTATTTATTTATTGACCATGTGAGTGTACGTAAAAAGTGTATCATGATGTTTTCTCACATGACTGAGAATGCCCCTGCTCTGTTTTCATATCACGTCCTTTTCACAGTTTCAACCTGTGCAGTTTTACAAAACCTGTGATCCTTTAGATTAACCAGGTCTTTGTTCTCTATGACAATATGGGGACGATTTTCTGTGTGAAGTCTTCTCTTTATGCTCCACTTCAACAGTGTGTCTACCTCTTAAAAAGCATAATCCTTGTTTGGTTGAATGTTCTCGCGTGGACGTGTTTATTTGTTGCACCTAAAGGATGGTCTGTTTCACTGGCACTGAGAGTGAATTTGGATGTTTTGAGTTTCAAATGTAAATACTTTAAATCATCAGACCACTGAAGAATTAAGAAATAGTCTCCATGTCTCCAAAAAAGACTAAAAAATAAAAAAAATAATACAATATATTTGGTCAGTCTGTCAAGTTAAAGCTTTAAGCCAGTTTTAATCATATTAACAATAATTTGAAAATGTATTGTTACACAGCTAAGATTTTAGAAAACCACGTCTAAAATATGCATCTAAATATATCTTGATTAAATAAAGATGTCTTTATTTTCATTAGCAGCTGTGTGAGCCTGTCTTGTTATGAAATTTGCATTTTTATCCTATTAATTTTCAATGAGAATTCATGTTGTTGTACCACAACATTATATCCATCTGTGCAAAGCTCAGCTCACAGTTACCTGCAGAGCTGCATGTAGGTGTGAGCCCAGGTAACAACAACACTTTACTCTGAAAAGAAACTTCCGCTGCTCTGGAATGTACCTGCACATCATCAGCCTGACACACACACATAGCTTTACTCTCTCTCCGTCTCCCTCGCTCTCTCTGCCCCTTCCCCCTCCCTGCCTCCACCTCGCTCTCTTTCTTTCACACACAGACACATAACCCTGCTACTCTGTCAGATTTATTTATACAAAGGAGGAATGACTAAGATCAGAGAAGAGGGCATATAGGGGGATAGATGTGTGCATGTGTGCATGGTTGCATGTGTCTGTGTGTGAAAGAGAGAGAGAGAGAAGGATGTATAGAGAGGGAGAGATCAGGAGTCTGACCGACTGACCTACAGTCTAATTATGTATCATTATCAGGAGACAAACTGATCTAAATTACTGCAACAGCTCCCATTCACATAGATGGATTACACAGAGCAGGACGATGCACACACACACGCACACACGCACACACGCAGAATCAGCCCCATTCAGCACTTAAACAAATATAAATCATATGCCTTCCTCACAGAGAATTCCTCTGCACATTCTGCAACCCCCATTTTCTCCTGAACTCTGTCTTCTGCACAGGCTAGCAGAGATACAAGCATCGGCAAAGATCTTTTACTCTGGAGCAGACATTCGTTTGAAGTATCTTTTCATAAAATGACACTTTTGTTACCATTAATAATAGTTTCATATAATCAGAATCAAACGATCAAATCTTTCATACAATATTTCAACTCATTTGCACAGTAAGACTGGAAACATTGTAACACTCCATTTCACATATCAAATGGCACACCTGTTGCTACGCTGCTGACAGGAAAGACTGCAGCAAACATATTACAGTGTTTCCCAAGTTGTCCAGTCTTATAGCCCCATCGCCAACACTGATTCCTGTTTAGCCTCTAAAACCTCATCTCTGCCACCAGAACACATCATTTTTATCCTGTATAGCTTTCTCGCCAACGCTGTTGTAAAGAGTTGGGGAAATGAAAAGTTATGCTAGACTGTAAATGACTGGCTTTACAAAGAAACTAATAAAAACTATAAAACGCTAAACTGATAAGCAAAACTTACTGAACGTTGAAATAAACTACAAACTTGCCCTTAAAGTGTCATATAGATGGAATTACCTCCATGAAAGTCATATCAATGGAGCAATAGCTATGTTTTTAGAAAGTCTGTTTTTAAAAACTCTTTAAATGTGTCATCATTTTATGTGTTTCTCAAATGGAATTTGGTTTTCTCAGGATCATTGGTTAAACTGCTTGGTTACATTCATGAAAGGTCATAATTTGGGTTAAATAAGGAAAGTTATTGTCACAACTCAGCGTTTTCCATTTTATGAGGTTGCCAGGAAGCAAGCATGGGCAACTCCTAATTTCACAGCCATCGTTCACACTCATGAAATGAAGCTGAGCAACAGGATCGAATCGCGACTGTCAAAAAAAGAGTTCTCTTGCATTATGTGTGCTAGTGTGTTATATGCATATTAGACATACACAGTTCTTTTCCTTCTTGTGTCTGTTATGGTCACAAAGAAGGAAAAGCAACATGTTGCTGCCCAGTGCCGCTGCTATTTTCTTACTGTGTTGCTGGGACCCCAAAACATTTCATTTACAGCGCCAGAAATCATTAACAGTCTAGTCTAGTGGAGGTTAACGTTTAAGCATTCACACGCATGAAGTCAATGGATTTCAATGATGTGTATGTGTCTGCATCACAGTCCTTGAATGAGATGTTGCAGGTCTTGAAAATGTTGTTAGACATCTTACAGCTACAATCTTACAATTATCTGAAGTAGTTTCCAAATTTATATCGCCGGCACGATTTTCCAAGTATTTTAAGTTAATCATTTGACAGTAGCCCCACCCAGTCAACCAGTTCATTTTATTTCAGGTGTTTATTTCACGCATTTCCACAGCCTTGAGTACTGAACACACACACATGCCCCCACCCCCACTGTCTCTCTTCAGCTAAAGTAAATAAATAAATAACTATTTAAAAATTAGCGGTAAATTGCGTGTACATATTCAGATGTTGTATGTAGCGTTTTCTTTAAATGATTGATGAACGGCAGCGAAGCTCAGATTCATTGCTGACTCTGAACTGCGCTGGCATAATAAAGAGAATTAATAAAGATGTAGAGCTCTTAGATCCCGACTCACAACCAAAAAACAGGGACTTTGTTTTTATTGATCTTTCCACGTATTCTTTGGAAAAGGCCGCGTGTTTGGGTCCAGTCACAGTCACCTCCTGATATTTTACCGGCTGTTTATTTACAATGAGAGATACATTAAGAGATTACTGTTAATTAATTAATTACTTACTTAATAAATAATAATAATATTGAGACCTTCAGTGGTTCGGTAAACGAAATGAATTTATTTCATTATAGATCTGAAAAAAATATAAACATAAATGCATTTCAGTGTGTTTAGATTGAACTATTTCGCTTTAACGTTTTATTCATATACGATAAAAAACGGTTATTTGCGTAATAAAGAAATAAATATATAAATAAATACATTTTCAGTAAGCAGTGAGGACTGAAATGTTTAAACACTTGCAACCAAAATGTGGGTGCAATGTTTCCTGCTTTAATAAATATAGACCTGAATAAAACCTACATAAACTATAATGTTGAGATTTATATGTATATGTGGATATGCGGACCTGCTTCGTTAGCCGAATCATGCGCTACGTCGTATTATAAAACTACGGATACACAACTCAAATGAGCTCTGTCACAAATATAAGCAGGTACTCCCGAACGCTTGCTGAGTGTTGGAATAAATTTGAATTCAAAGGGGGTGAAAGATACTTTCAACTCGTCTAGATTCACTATAATATAATTGAATTAAAACTAGTATGAACATGAACACCAATCATGTTCAAAATTATTATTATTATTTTTATAAACAGGATGAAGCTAGTCTCTTACCCCCCCCCCCCCCCAAAAAAAAACAAACATATTAAAGGATAGTAGAGGCCTCTTAATCTAATGTCAGCAGCAGAGAGTTTTAGCGCGCTGTCACTGTGACATGTTTCCTTCAATACGTTTGAAAATACATTAACAGTTAAATAGTGAACAAAATGCATACATGGTCCATAGAGTTTGGGCTGACTCGTCTGCATATTGCAGCCTGACTCTTGATAACAGAAACAAGAACTGGCTCAGCATCGCTGTGTTCTTGACTTTGGAGTGGTTTCTGCACGCGTGAACGTAAACCGCGCGCGCGCATCTGTGTATGCCAGCATATCTACTTAGCAGACCCACTGACATAAAAGTGAAGTAAACAGAGCCAGCAGACGGGGCCAGAGCAAGGGGCGGAGGCTCGCCATTGGTTGACTGAGGCAGTGAAATCAGTTTCTCCTCCCCGGTAGTGAAGATGACGTGGTGAATGAACCCCTCTCTCCCTCTCTCTCACCGACAAGCTGGCTGGAGAATAGTTCAGTATCAACTAGCCACTTGTAACCCTGTGCCTGAACAGACCAGTCTCGCGTTGCCAAACTGCCCTGAGCCTGACAGCTGACAACTGTCTCGAGAAAGATTAAATGGCGTGCAGGGTGGGGTGGGGGTGAAGAAGAGGAATACGCACTGAGTGGCCGGTAAAAGAAGACCTAAAACGTTCTGCTGTGACTTTTTAAAGAGAAGATAAATGAGGAAAATGTCTTAGGAGGAGTCGTTTCAACACAACTGAGAGGCCTCACGACAGGTCGCTAGGACGGCTCCAGTGTACCGTCGCACGGAATACCGACCCTTACGGTCGGAAGCGATTGGCTTCGACCGCGAGGACTCAACCGAGGATGCAGACATCTGAGCGCTGCTGACTAACGAAGGTGCGATTGCTGCTGCAGCATCCGACAAGGACTTGTTCGCGCGCGCTGTGTGTGTGTGTGCGTGTGTGTGTGTGTGTGCGCGCGCGCGTTGGGGGTGGGGGGCGCTCACGCGTGCTCGAGTGCGTATTTTTGTGTGTCACTATGAGTCTTGTCTCGGGCTTCCCTCACCACCCGGTCATGCACCATCACGACAGCCACCACTATTCGCTGCATGCGGCGGCGGCCGGTCGGTGTCACGAAGACGCCGGTGCTCCACCATACTTCACAAGCTGGTTGATAAGTCACGCGGATATGTCACCTACAGAGTACAGCCTTGCGCCCGGCTACAGCCCGGAGTACCATGGCAACAGCGGCAGTGGGTCAACCGTCGGACTGGACCCACACCATCACCACTACTATGGCCCTGGAGGGTTAGTTCCAGGACCCGGCACCATCTCGATGAACGGAACCGCGGTCGGTATGCACCATCATCACCACACTCATCCTCGGACCGTGAAGCGAAGACCAACGGCCAATCGCAAGGAAAGGCGGCGGACCCAGAGCATTAACTCAGCTTTCGCGGAGCTGAGGGAATGTATCCCTAACGTCCCGGCCGACACCAAGCTGTCCAAGATCAAGACGCTGCGCTTGGCCACCAGCTACATCTCTTACTTAATGGACATCCTAGACAAGGACGAACAACACGGAGACACTCAGGCTTTCAAGGCCGAGCTAAAAAAGACGGAGGCTCGGGAAGAACGGCGGAAAAGAGAGGCGGTAAGATGCGCTCTACGGCCACTGTTTGTTGTGAAAATGAGGTTAAAAGGTACTCATTATAATAATCAGTCAAACAGTACACATATAGTCTCCGGTTAGCTGGTTCATTAGTAAAGGAATTATTAAAGGAAGGTTCTGACGCTGCAGGAGGAATTTAGAGTTATTTTCGAAGAAAAGTAGCAACAGTTTAAAATCGCCAAGGATTATAATTACAGACAAATACAGATTTAGAATTCTGTCCTATATATCTGGCAAAGCAACGCACTCTTTTTTACAAACCAGATGGATAAATCATTTCCAATGGTGACCTTATATTTAAGACGAATTAAATCAGTTTATTTTTACTCGACTCAACAAATTATCACAAATTTGATTCACTCCTAACACTGAATTATTTCATATCGATTTATTTGACAAAGATGAATCATTGAAGGAGACATTTAAACACGTTGTTGGTAGGCAGCTTCTGACAGGAGACTATAAACATTAATTTTGTGCATCGTGGGATTTACTGAAGGTTCATAGTTCTTTTAAAACTCTGAGTCACGCAGTTTACTTTCCACAAAATAAAAAATTGTGTAAAATTAACTTCCGAATAGTCTGGAATTTATAGAATACGGGACATCTTTTCGTTGGTTTTACATGATGTGAAGTAAAATCGACACATTTAAAATTGTACGTTTTGCTTTTGCACGAGTGCCCATATGTTTTTTCCACAGCAGCCTATTCATATAGCGGCATGAGCACATAGTTACTATATTTTACGGCTGTTAAATTTAATGTTCTCTACAATAATAGTGATAAACAGTTAACAACAACAGCAGTGGCGCCGTAAATAAAGTTTCAAGCAATTGTCTGCTGCAATTTGACCGAGATTCACCAACAAGCCGCGAATATTTTGCATATTGAATGAAAACTAATGGACTGGCGGGCAAGCAGAGGATAGACAGAGCTGTTATCAGCTCGGTGTATATTAATGCACTGAATTTAAATTCCAGCATTAAGACGCATCCCTTATCCACGCAGACGTGATACTTACACTACTGTATAAGTGTGCAGACATTTAGACATGCAAACAGTCTCTACGGTGCTGTGATGAGTGAGTGGGGTGGGGAACAGGCAGAGACCAAGCCAAAATCTACTGTGGTAGAGGAAAGGGGAAACAGCAGCACAGGCTTATGGTGTGCTAGAATTACACAGTACACAAATGGGGGGTAATCAGAGAGCAACATTTATTTGGAGAATTTTGCTGAAATAGCCAAAAAACTGAGAGCAAATAGTAAAATTGAAGAGTGTTTCCCTATTTTTGTAATAGCCACATGACTTCTTTTGCACTGATCACTCAAGCAAAAACATATATCATCATAAACATACAAAAAGATTGTACACACAACTGTGATAGAGTACAAATGAAAGAAGTCTACAGAAAGCTGGTTTCCATTCTCTGATGGTTGAGCCCGGAGGGCCAGGAGCTGCCATACAGACCAACCAGCCTGCAACACTCTCATCCTTACAGCCAGTAACGTCATGTACTTTTGGTCACTTTTGGTACTTTTAGCTCTGGCTGCACTGCCCAGATGTAAGCCTTGGCTCCAGCTTTAGAGGGCCGTGTAGTTGTTTGCTATGTATTTGTTTGGCCAATCCAACAGTTTTAATCCCATTTCAACAGATTTTTACCTGCCTTTGGCATTCAGCTGACCCCCCCCCCCCCCCCCAACACACACACACACACTAGCATTTATCTGGCCATTTAAAACATAGTAATATCAAACGGAGGCCATCGTATTTATATTTATATTGTCGTAGCTTATGTCACTGATTTATGCTTCTGCATTTTGTTTATAATGCTTATTTATGTCAGAATAAATATTATCAGCACAACAAGTTGCCTTTCTTAGAGTGACCACTGAGCTTTGTCCTGCAGAGAGGAGTGTGGACGATGGCCATGTGTGGTTGTTTGTTCAGCAGACAAACAACACCACAGAAGAGATGGAGGAGAAGAATAATTTCCTGTCTATTGTCTATAGGAAGTGTGGTGCATAATTGAAGCCAGAGAGCTTTCTTCTTCCCTCATATTTCAAAAAGAGAATGTAGTCCACTTCATAACTCATGTCAGCTCTCTCCTGAGACTCCTGGCTCGGGCTGAATGCACATTTTCACAGCCCAACAGAGACGCTACAGCTGAATAAAATTATATCAGAATCCATTAATTCGTTTTAAAAAATCCGCAAAATAATTAATAAGAAGAAGCATCACTATGTTACATCAGTGAACTAACATAATGGTGCTTCTGTTGCTCAGCCTGGTCTTCCATTAATAATAAAGTGGGAAACCCAGAGGACAATTTAAAGCGTCCTTAAGAGGACAGACCTCTAAGCCTGCAAATAAGGGGGAGGGGGGGGGGGGTGAGTGGCCGGTCTTGAGGAAATAAACTCAGTTTTGTTGTTGTTGTTGTTTTGTAAGTTTACATTGCAGTGCGTAAAATAGGGAATTAAGATCTGGATATAATGTAATTCACAGAAGGTTTTATTTCAGTTCAGTTTGTGTTTCGCTCGTTTCAAGGATATCGTCTGTTCACAACAACATCCCTGGATGCTGGATTAACTTTGTTCAAGCCTTTGCTTTCACGTATTAGGTCATTGTATGATTGTTCATTTTACCTTTGGTACACACACACACACACACACACACACACACACACACACACACACACACACACACACACACACACACAGCATAAACAAACGCAATATTTACCAATAAATACTTCTTTGTCTTCTTTGTCTAACCAGAGTCCCCCTAAACTCAGAGTTGAAGACAAATTCTGATTCTAGCGTCAGTTTTGCTGTTTGGAAATACGAATTCTCTTTTTCTTTACTTATCGAATATAAAAATTCATAGTCGCATATTAAAATTTGTCACTTTGCCTGAAGAATAAAATCACTTCCTCTAGTTCAGTTCGGGGGGGTTGCAGGTGGCCTGTCCTCTTTGACTTGTATTTTATATTCTCTGCGTGGCGTTTTAAAGCCGTTCAAAAAGGTCTGAACGCCGCGGCTTCAGGTAATCACTCGAGTTCAGAACTAGTTACTTTGTTTCTTTTCCCCTCTCGTGTAGGATGGTCGAGGTTGGTGGATTATGTGTGTGCTAAAGCTGCAGAGCGGTTTACCGCTGCAGAATTAGAGCAGGCTGTCTTCGCTCAAAGCGTAGTCCCGTTTTTATGGAGTTTGATGTAAGAGGGAAAACATTACGCCGGACTGAGGAGTCGTCAGCGCTCATTGCTACAGATAGAGTCAATTTATGATTCGCACTGGATTCTTTCCCCTGACATGTACAGTATCCCAATTACATGGTCGTTCATTCATTAAAAATGATTATCTCATTTGGCCATTATTTATGTATAATTATAATTATAATTATAATTATAATTATTATTTCATAATTATTATAATTATTTTATAAGTATTATAATTATTTTATGATTATATAAAATTATTATTATTATATAATTATAATTATAATTATTGTCGTCGTTGTTAAAGAAAAACAGACAACAAAGACCCTGGGTAAGGGATGAAAGAAACCTCGAAACGAAAGTTTCTCTCTGTTGTTTCCCACTTTGCGCCTGCATTTGCGCGAACGTGGGTTTTTTTTTTTTTTTTTTTTTTACCAACACAGCAAAGTCTATTCTTCTAACTGCTCTCCTGTTTACTATATTGCTGTTGTACTCTGAATATATTCTAACTTATTTTGATCAGGCCTAATACGTCATAACGGGCAGCGTTTGGGGCTTTTGAAAACGCAAGCTTAGTTGGAAAAAACAAAAATAAAAAATAAATATGAATTCCTATTTAAATGTATTTTATTTTATTTTATTTTATTTTATTTTATTTTAATTATTTTTATTCATGTTAACAGTGGCTATTCCACCCATTCGTTAATACACTGTCCCGGCGCAGTAGCTGGGTTACTTCTCATCGTTGTCATTATTTTACACAGTCACATAGGCTTCCTACGATTTAAGACATTCAAGACATCAATAAAATTTAGGTGCGTTCGGTATTGTAGTAGTTAGTCTGAAGTATTGCGCATCGAAAGAAAGAGTAGATGTATCACTAAATAAAATAATAAGGATAAATTTCATGTTTTTACAGGTGGAGATCTCGAAGACTTCGTCCTCCAACTCCTCGTCGTCCTCGTCAGCGGGCGATAAGAAAAGTAAGGGCCGGACGGGATGGCCTCAGCATGTCTGGGCTCTGGAACTGAAACAGTAGTCCGTCTCTGCCTCAATGTCTCCTGTCGCAGGTTGACAGCACTCCTTCCTTTCTCGAGCTCGTCGAAGAGAAAGGAGCGAATAGGAGAGAGCGTTCAGGCGAACTGAAGCGGGAGTCGTCCTGCTTCCTAAGCTTGTCGAGGCTTCCCACGCAAACAGTAGCTACACAGAGACGCTGCGTGAGGCTCTGTTCAGGTGTGACGCGAAGGCAATGACAGTTTGCTGTAATTTAGGATTAACACAACCACACACACACACACACACACACACACACACACACACACACACACACACACACACACACACACACACACCATCAATCAGCAAAATCCCACTTTATATTCTAACTTAAGGTCCACAAACGATCCACAGGCTGCTTTGTCAGTGGTCATGTTTGATATCCGGTCATCTGTTGGACTCGGTGTGGTGGAGCGAGCGCGTGGTGCATCTGCGCAGACCGCTGAGTTATGTTCTACCGGATCATACCAGGACGCGTGCGACTCCCACACACAGAATTACACAAAATTACAGATTCACACACAGGGTCTTGAGGTGTTTGCTTTATTTAAGGAAAAATATTTATGTGCAATGTGACCTCTGGAAGGATACAAACAGCCTGTGTCTGATATTACAGAGTCTCTGTGGTTACAGGACAAGGTGAAGATCTCTTCTGTTTCTCCGTCTTTCTCTTACAGTTTATTGTTGTAAATGTAACGTCGTCACGGCAGATGACGACGTGTCCACGTCGTGGTGTCAAAATGTCTCGGGAGCTAAGTAATGCTTTATGTGTCATGAAAACTGTCACGATTTGAATAAACCACCACCTGGTAACTGGGTCGATTGTTGGCTCTCAGTTGGTCAGACTGCACAAAGGCTTTAAGGAAAGTATCACTAAAAGCAAAATCCAGTGTTGCTAATTTAATAATATGTCAACAGGTTTATTCAAAGGCAAACACAAGAAATGTTCTCTCATATAATAAATGTTATTATTACATTTCAAATCTTTGTCGATGGTTTAAAGGTGACTATGAAAACTTGTGTTTTGCCTTTTCTCACTGAGCTCAGTAGCTTTGCTATTGTGTTCATTTTCTTAGTTTAAAAGCAGGACATTTGGGTAAACGCCCTTTTTATTTACAAATACATTCACGCTGCAGTTGGCTTCAAGTTTTAGTGCTCTTCATCAGGCCAGAAGGTTAAATCCTGTGAGGGCTAAGTAATCATAACCCTTGACCCCATCCTGTTAAGAGTGCTCATGTTTTGACATTTGAAAAATGTTCTTGGAGCAAATAATAAAAAACAACTTATGTCTGGGTTAGATGCTGATTGGGTAGTGAAAACAATAATTACATCCTCACATTTTTACATTAAAGGAACAAACACAGAAAAGAAAAAGAAGAAAAATATCATCTGATAGTTGAACAAGTACTATTTCGAATTTCTGCATAAATAACTGCTCTATAATAAGGATCATTATGAGCCAACAAACTTGTTGCGCTGAGAAGCAATTAAAGCTAAGAGCATGTTCATGGCCAGGAGTGAACATTGTTTATTACCACTACCAAGACTGTGTTTAGTAAAGTTATGTCAAAATTAGCCTCCAAAGAGAGCTAAAATTGTTCTCTTTTGTTGTTTTAATTGCACGACTGTCACATTTCACTGAACAGCTGATTCATTTGTTGCTGAGTTTGCAGCCTGCTGTGACAAACTATGATTTTTGATCAGGCAGTAGCAGGAAGTTGTGAAGAACAGAACACATTCATTTTTTAAAATGCAACATTTCATTTAAAGCTAAGGCGGGGCTTTAATCCGTTTTTTAGCTTCTTGTGCTCTGCATAATAAAATGCTGCTGCTAGAAATGCTTTAACAAACAATCGGCTGCAATGCTTGATAATCATAAAAGCCAGAAAAACGTTTTCCTTTTGCTGCTGAACAATCGCAGCATGACGGAGGTTGATGAACTTCCTGAGAGGCGGAAAGTCATGTGAAACTGTGTTGTTGTTCTGATCATCAAGAAATCCTTCAGACCTCATACAAGACAGCTTGATTTATATTTTGGAATTTTTCAACTTAGCCTTGCTGCTGATGGAAGGAGACGGCATCTACCACACGCTGACCTTTAATGAACAAGAAGCAACATAAAGCCCCAGGTGGAGTATTACAAGAAGCACTATGGAAGCTGTAGGAAAAAGACACTTTCAAGAAAACTTGGTCCATTTATCAACTTGAATGGTAAATGGACTGATTCCTATATAGCGCTTTTCTACTCTCCAGGAGCACTCCAAGCACTTTCTGCTACGCTTTAAGTGCTTACTAGTCGGGGTATCATGCCGGAGGATGTTTGGCACGTCCACTTACAGATAACTGCCACGTTAGCAGGTAAAAGCCATGATGCCATATGACACGGTTCCTAATCTTCACATTTTGATCTGATAGAGCTGTCAGTTAGCTATCGACTGACAAGACTTGATCTGGTATGCTGGTTAGTATGTGCCATAAAAAAGAGGATTTTTCTGGTCCTGATGGAAACGAATACAAACTCTAATGGCCTGAGTCTGGCTTTGGGTGAAAACAGGAGAATGCAAAGAGCGTAATTAGTGAGCATCAGACAGAAATGACCCTGCAGTGACCTGGGCACAAACACACACTCTCCATCCCCTGAAAACCGTACAACTTTTGATCTTCCTTCTGTGCTGATGCTATTATATATGAAACAAGTATTGTAAGGACTTTATGATGAAGCACTGAAGTCTTCATAATGATTTTTACACCAGCTATAAGAGATAAAACACAATAAGTTTGGGTTTGGCACATTTTCACCTCCAGCTTGATGTGTTTTTTGTTTGTTTTTGTAAGTTTTTCAGTTTAAGTGCACAAGTATTTGAAAAACAACAAAGGAATCACATTTCTGCCACCATGACACCATGCATCGGTACAGTGCTGTGACAAAGTCTTTGTCACCTTCCTAATTTCTTATTTTGTTGCATATTTGTCACAAATACATGTTCATTTGAACAAATGTTTATATTTGACAAACATAACCAGATTAAAAACAAGGTGCATTTTTAATGATGAGTTCATTTATTAAGGGACCTGTCCAAACATGTGGTCAATCACATTTCGATCATTGCTGGGCAGATACTTCTTAACATATGCCAAGGCCCCCTGATAAATAATCACAGCAATGAAAAAAATGCAATGAAGGATGGGAAATGAAACATTTTTGGCACCGACTTTGACGTGGCGTGGTTTTGAAATTTTCATTTTTATTATGTCCACTTCCACAGTGTGTCATATTCTACAGTGCATCTGTCCTCAGCAGCAGACATCACAGCCTTCTGTAAGATCTGCTATTCTGAGATGGTCACATCACATCAAAAAGTCTAATTTTCCTCACTGTCCGACCATTTACTGAAGTGAATAATACTTTAAAGACAACAACGTGAGCAGGTGCCATGTGTCCTCCTCCCTGAAAGCAGTTTCTCACCAAACCAAATGAAACATTTTGAGTATAAATTCAGTTTATTCACCAAGCATGAGCTACAGCTTCCTGTTAGGAGCTTTTTAGGTTGTGTATTCTGACTTTAGTGACTTTGGATTTATATTTTCAGCTTGAAATAAGTTAGCTCTGACATTTAGCCTTCATAGTTTAATTCTCATTTCTGCTTCTGAGTTTTGTTATTTATATTCTTAGTCATTGGTTTTGTACCCTCACTCACTCTCCATGTTTGTCTTACCTCTGCTCTGATAGCTTACAGTTCCATATTAGGTTCATAGTCTGTATTAGTTTGTTCTGTGTTCTCAGTTAGTGATATCTAATTACCTTCATCTTTGGTTCCTGTCATGTCTCCGTGTCTCTCTTTCTTTGTGCTCTGTCCCCTAGTTAGTTGTTTAAGGTTGTGTGTCCTCTTTTAGTCATGTCTTTGTGTTCTGTTACTTTGTTCCTGTTTCCAGTTTGTGTCTTGAGCCCGAGTCTCTGAGTTTGTTATGTTTCCTGTCTTACTTTGATAGTCTCTTGTCCCGTGTGCATTATGTTCAGTTTTGCTTCCCGTCTCTTGTCAGTTAGATTCCGTTCAGCCATGTTCCCCAGGTGTTTCCTCTCTGCCCTGATTCCTTCCTGTGTGGTTACCGCCTGCATCTCCCTCTGCTCTTTGTCAAATCGTCGTCATACTTTCCCCGTGTGTTTAGCAGCTTTTTAACCAGTAAGTGCTTAAATCCTGTTTAGTCTCCGTTTGGTATTTTTTTATTTTGCTCCTCGAGCTGCAGCAATAAAGCCGTTCTGAGTTCAGTCCTGCCTGGATGTCTGCGTGTGGGTGCAGCCACAGATGACACAAAGCTTTCTGATTGCTGTTCCCACAAGACCTGGTGTGATCCAAGATGCCACTGTTGCTAGACATAAACAGTTACTGAGTACAACAGAATAAATTCATTTAACAAAATAACTGTTAAAGATCATTATTTCCTCCTGCTACTTCTTCAACTGGACAAACTGGAACAATATATTGTTGGGTGTGATGACCAACTCCCCACAACGGGCAAGAAAAAAGGACATCGAGCTACAACAAGCTCCACTCTCTCTTCTCAGACTCATCTACCAGTTCTACCAGTTCACCCACTCAGACGGAACCATCAAACCTTTCTTCAGAGGTCAGTGATGTTCTTTTATCCATCGACAAGAACCTGAAACTCTAAATGCAAGAATCCCTGTTTTCAAGTTGCTACTCAAAGAATTCCAAGAAATAAAACATTTGTCATAAGAAAATACTGAAGACAACAAACAGTTAAAAGCTTTGGTCGAAACTCCCACAGACAAAATAACCACAGACAAAATAACCACAGACAAAGACACAATTTAAACAAATGGTTCTTGATCTACAAATTTGCTCAGTGAGAGACAATCTCGTCTTCTCTGATATCGTGGAATCCTCCCATCACTCTTCTATCGAGCATGAGAGCATTTTATTTTATTTTATTTTATTTTATTTTATTTTATTTTATTTTATTTTATTTTTTATTTTTTATTTTTCTAATTTCACCTGTTGAGAAAGAAAAAAGAAAACAAGCAGAAGAAAACGAGAGTAATACAATAAACAACATCACGATGATATATGGGAATATAACAGTAAATACTAAATATTAAACATTATTGTGCAGCACGTAAGATCGACAGCACAGTGTGCTTTGAGGTAGGAGCCAAAAAGGGTGTAGTTTGTGTGTGTGATCACCCGTGTGTGCACCTGTGAGCATGGACGTGCTTTATTAAAAGGTTCCTTCATGTAATGATCTGCTAGAGGGTGTGGGGGGGCCACAGCCCCATCCTCCAGGGCATGAAGCAGGTATGGAGGAGATCAAGACTCCAGACATCCAGAGGCCCCCAGAACACAAGAGACCAAAGAAGACCAGCAGAGGAGCAGCCGAGCCACTGTCCCAGAAAGAGCTGAGGAGAGTCCCAGATGAGGGGTCACTCAGCAGCCGCGGAGCAGAAGCCAGGGGGGGTTGCAGTGACGTGCCCGTGAGCTCCGCCGGCAGCCAGCTGCGCCAGAGTGACCGAGCCCCAGGCCGAGAGGCCGAGGGCACCCCACCCCCGAAGTGGCCCGAACGAGCCCCAGGCTCCAGGCCCCGATAAGCAGCCACCAAGGAGTGAGCCGGTGTGTACCTGGACGCCCATCCCCGGACACAAAGAACCACCAACGCACCGATGTCTGAGGGCGTCTGCCACTGGCAGGGGGAGTGGTGGGGGGAGATAGGCATCCATACCTTGGAGGGCCTGAGATGTCCCCAGAGAGGTGGCGTCTGATACCCAACCTGACATGTAGACACAGACAAACAGGCACACATAAATACAGACATTCCCACCCTCATGCTCTCATGCACATGAGAGCATTTTAAATGACTTGATCTGAAGATCTCACCCAACACAGCCTCCAAGGTTACATTTGACTGAATCCGCTGCAAACCCAAAACAGACTGAATCTCAAGCCCAATTATTGCAAAAGTCTAACATTTTAAACTCCAGGAGTTGGTGAAAAAACAAGGGAAAGAAAAAAAGAACACAATTTTGGCTAAATGATCAATTCCCATTCTGAAATCCTGGAACATTCTGGAACAGTGCAAATGCCTTTTCCGGGTACCTTGATAAGAAAATGAAAGCTGTCACTTCATTTGATAAACTTTATATTAATGGGTACTTTGACCCCTCGGTTGGTTTGATGTACAATCATAGTCTCCATTTGTCAGCTACATTGTAAAAGTCTTTCTTTTTGATCATGCTCAATGTTTATGTGTTGTTGTGTGTTTCTGTTACTTTTTTATGTTCACTTTTATTTCTTACTACATATTATGTGTTTTCTCTACCCTCCATTCAGCCACTTTTAAATCTGTCCAACTAACTTTCAATCATGTAATACTGTCTCTCACTTGGACAAGCATACCCACGCTACATATTCTCTTCCCAATAAGGAATGCTGTCACTTAAGTTGGTCAGCCGGAACGTTTGTGGTATGGGAAATCAGGCAAAAAGCATTCAAGTGATAAACTACCTTAGCAAACCTCAAGCAGATATATGTGTATTAAAAAAAACCATTTAAGTGATACAAAAGGCACAGTATTGAAGCGTCCTGTTTCTCTGCGTATTTTCTGCCAAGTATAAGTTTTTATATTTATACGGTCCCAATAAAGATGGCCCCCTTTCCCCCCCTAAATTCTTCTTAATAATTGGCGTTAATTAATAACCTACCTAGCTTAGCAATACCAGAACATCGCAGTCAACATTCATTTTAAAACAACATGTGTCTGATTTTGGACTTGGTGATAGTTGGGAGCTTCATCATCCACATAAACAACAATATTCATACATTTCTCAGCACATCATCAGTCACTAGAACAGATTTTTTATTGTTAGCAACACACTCCATTTCAGAAAGGTGAATTTGCTCAAAGATGATCAGCAATCATTCCCCAGTTTTTGGTCATTTTAAGAAAAACTACCAACCGCAATCACCGGATGAGTTTTCAAGAAGTCTGTGCTTAGCAACCAAGTTTTTATTGATTCTTTAGAAACGGATAGGGAATCTTTTCTGGAAATAACTGATTCTCCAAACATCTTTCCAGCTCTTCCTTGAGGGGTCTGATCATTTCACATTGTGCATATGAAAAAATGACTGACATTGAACAGGAAGTGAAATTAAAAACCAGAATTCGAAAACTCATTCTCACTAATCAATCTAAAAATGGTACTTTGTGAATTAAGAAAATCTAAAATAAAATTTAATGATCTAATAAATCAAAAGACAAATTTCCTCACTGAGCGACTCAGACATGACAAGTTCCAGAACAAAAATAAATCAAGCAAATAGCTTGATCATTTAAGAGAATAAAGACAACAGTAAAAGTTGTTGTTATATTGATAATAAGCAAAGTTCTATCATCTAGACTAATTAAAGTCATACCTGTTCTTACTCACCCTGACCAGTCTGGCTTTATTACAATTAGACATTCATCCAGCTGTACTCACTTATCGATCAATCGAACACCTTAATCTTACCGTTAGATGCAGAAAAAGCATTTGACAGACTTAACTGAAAATTTCTCTTTGAATCATTTATTAACTGGATTAAGGCACTCTATATTACACCCACAGTAATGGGTTGGTTTCATCAAGCTTCCCTCTCCACAGTGACACTAGACTATATCTCTTTCCATTATTCATTGAACCACTAGGAGCTGCAGTAGCAAAATATCAGAGGCATGAACCATTCTTTATGTAGATGATGTGTTATTATTAATGCAAGACCCACACTCTTTCATTCCAGAATCTTTTACAGTCATTGATGCTTTTTCAAAGGTTTCCAACTACTACATGACTTGTTCAAACTTAGCCTTGCCACTCTGTACAGACGAGCAGGATGTGGGACCTCTGCTATCAGCACTCCTGCAACATTAAATATCTTGGAATCAATATTTCTCCCAAGCTGTCAAAAAGCCTAATTTTGCTCCACTTATTAAAAAAGGTCTGAGACAATATAAATCAATGGTCTAACCTCCCTGTTTCACTATGAGTGAATAGCAATAATCAAAATGTCAGTTCTACTAAAAATGAATTGTCTATTTTCCATCATTCCCATTTCTCCAAATAATACTTGGTTTCAGTCTCTCAACTCCACTCCATCAAAATTCTGTTGGAAAAATAAAACATCTCATATAAAGCTTATATGAGCAAAGCAAAGATCTAAATCCCAAAGGGAATTAGAAGCTCCGAACTCAGAACTATATTATTTAGCTGGCTTAAGTTCTCCCAATCTGAAACCGCCTGCGTAGATAAAGAAGTTGTTAAAGATATATATTTATCAGATCTACTGTTTATCACATAAATGTTTCCAAAGCATATCAAAAGCTTCAAGCCTGGCAGCTTGGTGGAAGGCACTTCAAATGACACACTCCATAGTTACTCCATCCCTTCAGTCTCTAATAACTTTATAACCAATAACAGCAGCTGCAATTTAACTACTTGGAAAGAAAAAGGAAAAACTCATTGGTGTCATTTATTTCATTAACTCATTTATCAATTTTCAATATTTACTGCAGAAGTTCAGTATCAGAATTCACAATTTGTTTTTAATCGTAATACTTGCTATTAAAATCAGCTATGCTACCCAAACGTAAAATAACTCCTATTAAATGTAATTAATCAGTACTTGTAGGACTTGCGAATCTGGGATCATCTTATAAAAACAGATGATTTGGAGTTGTGTTGCAATTCCATGACTAGCTCTTTGACTGAAGTAATATCTAAATATACCAAAAGTATCAAATCTAAGCAAAGGAAGCGAAATCTACCACGGTTAAATAGTGAAATACATAAACTTGTGAAAAAACGAGATTTTGCTTTAAAAACAGCCTTAACTACTAAAGGTAACACGGATTATATGATCTATAAAGGCTTAAGAAATAAAGTAGTGATGGAATTGCATAAAGCTAAGGCTTTATATTACACTCACATTATAGAAAAAGCTTTGGAAGCATTTAAACGATTTAATTAACAGATCATCTAGCAGGAAGGAAATGAGCAAGTCAATATAAATGGCACAATTATCATCGACAAGGGTTCCATGGCATACAACTTTAACAAATATTTTATACAATCTGTAGAAGAACTAATGCAACTAATGCAACTAATGCATTTCAGCTCTCCAGTTGTAACTATTAAAAATAGACCAATCGATTCATCGAGTCATTTTTTATTCAAGAGGTAAATGAAGCAGAGATCACAGAGGTTATTAAGAAATGATCAGATTCTAGGGCAAATGATATTTATGGCTTGGATCCTTGTTTTATTAAAAAATATAGAGATTTCTTGACAAAACCATTAACACATCTTATAAATTTATCGATAAGAAACAGGATGTTCCCAAATGACTGGAAAAGGGCTGTAGTTACTCCGGTCTTTAAAGGAGGCGAGCGTGATTTGATATGTAATTATCGTCCAATTTCCATACTCCCTGTTCTTTCGAAGGTACTTGAGAAGGTTGTGGCAGCACAGTTAATTGATTACTTAGAGACTAATCTACTGCTTCATCACATGCAGTTTGGTTTCAGACCAAAATCTTCCACAGAAATGGCAAATTGCTATTTTGTTGCAAATATTAAGTGTAATTTGGATAATGGTAGTGTTGTGGGTGCTTTGTTCCTTGACCTAAAATAGGCTTTTGACACTGTCAGCCATGACATACTTCTTTCCAAGTTGATAAAATTTGACTTTTCAAAGCAAGCAGCTGATTGGTTTGAGTCCTATCTTCACAAAAGAGAGCAGTGTGTGAGGGTTGATAAAGACAAGTCGTCTATGTTGGAAAACAGAATCGGTGTTCCCCAAGGATCTGTTCTTGGCCCATTGCTGTTTAGTTTGTTTATAAATGATTTGCCTGCCAGTTGTCCAAAAGCTAACTGCCAGCTTTGTGCAGAGGATGCAGTTATACACGTACCAGCTAAGTCACCTGGTGAAGCAGCAGACACCTTAACGGCACATCTAAATGATGTCCAACAATGGCTGGAACAAAATCATCTTGTACTGAACTTAAAAAAGTTCATCTGATGATTTTAAAATCAACCCAGGGAACGAAGAAATAAAGGAGGTCAAAGATTTTAAGTTTTTAGGAATAATTTTAGATTCACATCTTAAATTTGACAAGCATGTAAAGAAGATCTCTAAGACGGTCAAAGCTAATCTGAATTGTTTTAAGTTAATTTGGCACTATATACCCACTTCAGCAGCTCAGTTATTTATGCATTCTGTGATATTTTCTCATTTTTCATATTGTATGACAGTTTGGACCCAAGCAGCATCATCTACAATTCAGCCTGTGGTGTCCTTATAATGAAGGATAAAAAAATCTGTTCAGTGGCATCATTGTCACATTTTAAAGAAATATAATCTACTTAGCTTTAAGAGTTTTAATCATCTGTGTTATCTTAAATTAGTTTTTAAATGTATAAATAGGATGGCCCCAGAGTGTCTCAATAGAAACATCCAGAGACAAGACAGTAATCGTGTTACTAGGAGTAAGGTGAACGGCAACTGCAAGATATTATATCACAGATCTACATTCGGTCAGTCAGCTTTTTCTATAAAGGCCTGACGTCTGTGGGGCACACTTCCAACCGATATCAAACTGATTACAGACATCAGGTCCTTTACATGACGGTTAAAGTTTGGTTAAAGGGAAACCAAAGTTGTCATTTTAACTAATGATTTTGATTTTATTTTAAATTATTGTCTATTAATTGTAATTGTATTCATGATGTAATTTGGTTTTATGAAAATGTATCTATTATTGTAAAATGTATCTATTTCGATTGTGAGCCCAACAAGGGACAATTGTTGAAAATTAGCAGTAGCTATGAACCTGTGTGCGGTAAATCAGTCTCATGTCTTGCACTTGAACTATGTTAAACTGCACCGTCCCTTTTAAATAAATAAATTCAAATATCTGAGTTGTGAACAATGCTGAAATATCATCCCTGTATTAAAATGGGATAAAGATCTGTACTGACACAGACTTCTGGATTCAAGTTTCTTATATATGTACAATGAAAATAAGGGGCTATTCTATTTTAATCTATTCTAAGCCTGTAATAATATTGTCAGAAAATAATGACAATACACTATATGAAGGAACAATTATATAAAATGGGATTTAGTGAAACAGATCCCTGCACAGCATGCTCTCAGAACACCACAGGCACCTACTTACATGCTCTCTGGCGCTGCAGCTCTCAGTCAAGCACTTTTGAACTTTTGAACACTGAACAACTATATTATTCTTTGGGCTGCTGCATCTCCACAACTCTGCATCAGTGGATTGTTGTCCATTCATCTACAAGAGTCCAATGCCAGTATTCTCCCTATAGCCTGAACTATCGGCAAGAAGGCTATATTTTTAAACTGGAAATGAAGGAATTGTATAAACACTGTGCAATGGAAAACTCTTCTAGCAGATCATATATCCCTGGAAAAAAATCAGCCTCCCTTTATAGGAAAACCTCTGAATTTAATTAGGTCCGCTCTTAAAAATCCATAAACGAAACTAGCGAAATATGACACAGCACTTTTAAACAATCTATCATATTGATGGAACTACAGAAGTTGGAGGTACTTATTAACTGGCTGAGTCACAAAAATAACTGCCTGAGGCCTTTGAGTGTCCAAGCTTAAAAATAATATTTTAAGGCATTGTAGCTACTCTTTTTAACAATTAAACTCTAACGGCATTACAATCGATGATGCAAAACCCATTTGTGTAGAGTCTTGGACACCACCCATATTCTGCATAATCTGTAAAAAACAAAAGGAAAAACGCTGTACAGGATGCTGTACACACTTTATGTATGCACACAGGCAGATTCTTCCTTCTTTAATTCTTTCTGTTTGTTTTTTGTTTCTTTTGCAGTTTAAACCAATTTTAGTAGATTAAAGTAAAACTAAATAGTTTTAAAGGGAGCTCCTAAAACATTTATTAGAGCTCCAAGAGAAAATTGAACACCTGCTAGAAAAAAATATATATCTTTTTTCATGTCTGAATCATTTCATGTCTGCTTTCAAAGTTGATTTTCCTTTTATTATAATTTTGCTACAAAGCTCTGAGGCCTTTTCAGTGTTTTAGACTCGTCACTGCCACACAAGCTAAAAGTTACTCATTTAAAAAACAGGGAGGCAGTTTTAACAACCCTTCACACACAGACACACACACACACAGACACACACACAGACACACACACGTACAAACACACACACACACACACACAGACACACACACACAAACACACACAGACAGACACACACACACACACACACACACACACACAGACACACACACACACAAACACACACACAGAAACACAAACACACAAACACACACAGACAGACACACACACACACACACAGACACAAAAACACACAAACACACACACACACACAGACACACACACACACAAATCGGGGTGGCTGTAGCTCAGGTGGCAGAGCGGATCAGCCACTAACCGGAATGTCGGTGGTTCAATCCCAGGTTGCTCCAGTCTGCATGCCAAATATCCTTGGGCAAGATACTAACCCCATGTTGCTCTCCGATGCATCCATCGGAGTGTGAATGTGTATGAATGTTAGATACTTAGCACTTGAGCTTAGAAGTGCTTGTGTGAATGGGTGTGATTGGGTGAATGAATTAGCTGTATAAAGCGCTTTGAGTGCTCGGACAGAGTAGAAAAGCGCTATATAAGAACCAGTCCATTTACACACACACACACACACAGACAAACACAGACACACACACACAGACACAGACAGACACACACACACAGACAGAAACACACACAGAAACAGACACACACACACACACAGACACACACACACACAGCATTGTCAGCCTCTCGTCTCCTGTCTGTCTCAGACTGCAGTGACTGGTTAACATGATAGATGACTGAGGCTAAAATAGAGTTTTTTCTGCGATAATACCAAAACATCTGGCAGCCATTACTTCATAAAGACCCAACCCCCTTCCCTCACTCCTTCTTCCTCCTTTTCCACCTCCCCACCATTATGTACTGTGTTTCCTCTCCACTAGAGGGCCATATTTATATTAGGTCAGCTGCACTTCTGTTTTTCATTTCACTTTCACCATTGAAAAATAAATAAGATTCTTCAGCCCTACTAACCCCTAACTGAAGACAATAGCTGTGCATGAGCACTGACGACTGGCATGCTGCAGAGAAACACTGTAGTCTGAGTATTTGATAGTTACAGTAACATTGCTATTCTCTGCCTGGGGCTCGGTCACTCTGGAGCAGCTGGCTGCCGGCGGAGCTCACGGGCACATCACTGCAACCCCCCCCTGGCTTCTGCTCCGCGGCTGCTGAGTGACCCCTCATCTGGGACTCTCCTCAGCTCTTTCTGGGACAGTGGCTCAGCTGCCCCTCTGTTGGTCTTCTTTGGTCTCTTGTGTTCTGGGGGCCTCTGGATGTCTGGAGTTTTGATCTCCTCCATACCTGCTTCATGCCCTGGAGGACGGGGCTGTGGCCCCCCCACACCCTCTAGCAGATCATTACATGAAGGAACCTTTTAAAAACAAGCGTCCATGCTCACAGGTGTACACACAGGTGCTCACACACACAAACTACACCCTTTTTGGCTCCTACCTCAAAGCACACTGTGCTGTCGATCTTACGTGCTGCACAATAATGTTTAATATTTAGTATTTACTGTCATATTCCCATATATCATCGTGATGTTGTTTATTCTATTACTCTCTTTTTCTTCTGCTTGTTTCTCTTTTTTCTTTCTCTACAGGTGATCCAGGTGATTGATAGATGTATTTTTTTGTCTGCTTATTTCGTTGGTTTTTGTTTTGTTGCCCTTTATCCCCGTCCCTCTTCTCCTCAGTTTTTCCCCCCTCTTCCTTTCTCCCTTTCTTTTCCTCATTCAAGTCTGTTCCGTATCTGGAAAATGAAAATTAAAAAATAAAATAAAATAAACAATAAAAGGTGAATCAAATAGACCATTATGGCAAAGCTGGGATGGTCAATTTGGTAAAGTAAATCCGTTGGGCATCTTTCTTCGCCTTTAGACAATAATTCTGATTCAAAAGAACCAAACGGGACAGGCAAAAAAAAAAAAAAAAAAGTAACATTGCTATTGAGAATTTAATTGACTTGTTATACTGAGTTCTGAACACAAAAAATTTTAGAAAACTGTGTGATTTGTGTTTGGATTGTGACAAGCTGCATGATGAGGGTGGAATGGAAAAGGAGGAAGAGGTAGAAAATCATACATGTAGAGAGGCAGAGGGAAACGTGAGTCGTGGCAGCCGTTGAAGACAAACTGTTTCATCACCCATTCACCCTAAAACTGTTGAGTTGCTATGACACAACTTTTATATACACACAGAAATGTTTACCTGCTATATACAGACAGACAAGGCTTTCCATCAAAAACACTGGGACAAACTTTCTTTTCTCCTTTTGAAACAGGCCAACACAAAGACAGCGTGTTCATGTTTTTATTCAATAGTCCAAAAAAGTACATTAGTTAAAATTTTCTTTTGTTAAAGTCAGCTGTGTGTGTGTGTGTGTGTGTGTGTGTGTGTGTGTGTGTGTGTGTGTGTGTGTGTGTGTGTGTAACCCTGTGGGCCTGCACATAAAATGCAAAGGAGCTTTCAGCTTCAGCTTGTATTGGTGATGAACAATTTAACTTTACCAACCAGCACTTCCAGTAACGAGGCTGCCTGTTACTGCAGGGACTAACATGGATAATGGGTAAATATTGTCAGTGTCACTGACTGATTGTTTTGGTCGTTTTTCCTTTCAAATTTAGTTTTGATTAGATGGAGATTACATTTTCGGTATTTACTTGGGTTTTTCTAATATCCCACTCTGTAAAGGTGACAAGGAAAAAGTGATTGAAATAAACAGAAAATGTATTCCTTTATTTGACAAACTTCAATGTGCTTTTTCTTCAGCAATGGAGTCTTGTGTGGTAACGAATAGGCACACAACTGCTCCTTGACTCTTGGACAACTTTTCTGATCTTTTTGTTGCTTCTCTGTCTCTTGTGGGGAGCACCTGCTTGTGGCCAGGTAATGGTGATATTATGATCTTTCCACTTCTGGATTATGGCTCCAACAGTGCTTAAGATTCACTGATCTGCTGATCCACTACTGAGTTACTGATCCACTCCACTAGAACCTACAGAACCTACAGCAACATCAGAATGTCGTTCAGACTGGAGAAATATAGTTAGATGGTAACAAAGAGAGGGAAGGTGGTCAGAACTAAGGAGACTGAACCACTCGAAGACAACATTGCAGCGAAGACAAGTACCTTGTAATCTCAGAGTCAAATGGGAACCATGAAGAGGCCACTAGGAAAGCTGCAAGCACCAAATACCTGCAGAGAGTAAGGAAAGTCCCAAGGAGTCAGCTGAATGGGAAGAACAAGATCCCGGCAATCAAATCCTAAGCATTGTCAGATGCCTTGCTGGGATAATAAGCTGCCCAAAGAAGGTGACAGAAGCCACCGACATCAAGAAACGAAGGCCACTTACCATGTAGGGAGGGCTTCATCCCAAGTCCAGTACCCAGAGACTGTATGCTAAAATGAAGGTGAGTGTCAGATCCACTAGGATGAAACAACAAAGATCAACAAGTACATCAGGAAGATGGAACTGATTGTGTGCTGAGTGAATACCTCAGGCAGCAGAAACCCAAGAAAGAAGAGGAGCAAGGAGAGGATTCATCATGGAAGCACAGAATGACATGTACCAGATAGAAAAAGTGGCTGAAATTAAAAAATCCTGCCAGTGGCTGGACAAAGCTGGATTAAAAGATAACAGAGAGCCACTAATCATTGCAGCTCAGGGACAAGCTTTAACACAAGGGGTCTACAAAACAATCCAAGACCTGAGGTGCTGGTTGTAGAAGAAAATGCCCTTGACACAATCCACCACGTAGTAGCAGTGCAGGATGCTAGCAGGCAGGGCATACATGGAACACCATAACCAACTGGCTGGCACAATATACAGAGACATCAGAAGTTAGTATGGCCTGGAAGGTGACTGAGAATGACCACGCGAGGATCCTGTCAGACTTCCAGATAGACATGCTAGCTATACTAAGAGATAGCAACATCAGAGAGAGAGGCGGAAGTGACAGTCAAGGTAAGCGACTAATGTTGTAACTGACGTCAGACGCCGGAGATTTTGGCGGAAAATTAAAGCAAATGGTAGTTTAGATTTGAACAAATTTCTTTAAGCTTCAGTATTACCAAATACACTTATCAATTGTCTCATAACTAACAATATTTGTCTAAATTATCTCCAACACCCTGGAGAACAACGGGGAGAGTTTAGACGCTCTCCAAGATTATATTGATCAGTGCTTTCAGGATCTCGTGATGAAGAAGGCCCAGAGTACAGCTTCCCCGGCCAAATCTGAGACACCGTCGTCGAAAAGACAACGCCCGGCAGATTCCCCCGGCACAACATCGCCAGCTGGCAAAGATATTGCCGACATACTGGAGTCAATCGACAAGCGATTGTCCAGTTTCGACGCAAGGCTGTCCCTGGTGGAGATTCTTCACCGGGAATTTAAATGCTTGCGAGAATCCCTGGAGTTCAGCCAGCAGCAAGTGGAAACGCTCGCTGCTGAAAATGCCACGCTAAGGGAGTCGGTGAAATCTCTCACAGAAAATGTTACTCAGCTAAATAGAGAAAATAAAAAAATAAAAGAAACGGTTATTGATCTACAAGCTCGTAGCATGCGTGATAATCTAGTATTTTCTGGTATTCCAGAAGCCGCTGGAGAGGACGCGGAGACCACGGTAAAAAGCTTCATCAAAACCCACCTGAAGCTGCCGGAGGACATGGTGAAGAACATCGTCTTCGATAGGGTGCATCGCCTCGGCCCCATTCGGGCTACGGCCGGGAGACCACGTCCTATCGTGGCCAAATTCGGCCACTTCAAACAAAAACAACATGTGAAAAGCCGCGGCAGGGAATTAAAAGGAACGGACTTCAGCGTGAACGATCAGTTCCCCAAAGAGATCCTGGAACGACGCAGGGTCCTCTTCCCACTTCGACGCGGCTTCATCCAGAAAGGCTCCCGCGCTGTCATCGCTGTGGACCGGCTGTACGTGGACGGACAGCTCCACCGCGACCCCAACATCACTCCGTGGCTGTATTAACTTCAGACCAGATAAGAATCCGCTACACCCTTTCCCTATCCACTCACACTAACTTGGATTAACATTTGTTTAACTTACCGGTATCAAATCACATCTTAAGTGTGATTTCATAGCAATATTAACACCGTCACTCTCCGTCAGTGATTTAATTGGAATGTTTACGTTTTCTTTTCTCTCTTCTCGTTTTTTTTTTTTTCCTCTCTTTTCCCCCTCTTGTTTTTATGCTGCTCACCCTCGTCCTTGGTTTCTTTCTTTATTTCTTTCACTGCTTCGATCACCTGCTTCCACACTCTTCCACAAACAACATCATTTATTTCGACACTTACTCACTGCACGATCACGCACAGTCATGCGCTCAACGGCAGCACATTTACATCAGTCAGACAGCGCACACAGACCTACAGGATACACACACTTAAGCCAAGCATACTCATATTAGTAAATATGCAAACACATAGTCAGACTCGGGGAGCATCTCGCCACACATTTTTTCTCTCTCTCCCTCTCCTTATTTATGAACAAGTGATATATTCTCTCCACCTGTCTAAGCGACACACACAGAGTACACCCCTAGTTATGCACAGACATCTATGGGTGCACTAAGATTCGTTACATGGAATGTAAATGGAGCTGGCTCCAGAGAAAAGAGGTTAAAAATATTTAACCAACTCAAAAAACTACAGGCAGATGTTGTCCTTTTACAAGAGACCCACAGACCTCTTAGAGGTTCGAATGAACTTAAAACACCTGAGTTTCCTAATGTGTTCTCAGCCTGTTATAATTCTAGACAAAGGGGAGTAGCAATTTTAATTCATAAAAAAATTAATTTCACAGTACTCGATACAGTTATAGATCCAGAGGGCAGATTCTTAATCATTAAACTATCTATACTTGATAAAAATCTATGTATTGTAAGTGTATATGGTCCAAATGTTGATGATCCCTCATTCTTTCACGGTTTTTTTCAGTGCACTCTCTGAACACTTAGATGGCACACTTGTGCTTGGAGGCGACCTCAACCTTGGACTGAATGAAGAAATGGATAGGCTCAATACAGCAGGAACTCAGCGTAATTGGCAGTCCACAAATATAATCAAACAGTATATGAGCGACTTTGGTCTTTGCGATGCATGGCGCTCCCTTCACCCCACCAGTAAGGAATATACTTTTTTCTCACATGTTTATCACTCCTACTCTCGTCTGGATTATTTTTTGGTCAGCAGCTCACTGCTGAGCGACATTTCAGACATTGAGATTCATCCTATAGCTGTCAGCGATCATGCTCCTGTATCTCTAACACTAATGCACAAGAATAATACTATGCCAAGTAAAAACTGGAGATTTAATACATCACTGCTTAATGATGAAGACTTTATTAAATATTTTAAAAAAGAGTGGACTTCATATTTAGACTTTAATGACACTCCCGGAACATCAGCTTCTGTTTTATGGGAAGCAGGGAAAGCTGTGATGAGAGGTAAAATAATTTCTTTCTCATCACATAAAAAGAAAAAAGAAAACAAAAATATTCAGGAATTAGAAAAAAACATCAAATCACTAGAAGAAGCCTACGCGTCCCACCAAGATCAGGAAACATTGAACAAAATACGCAAAACAAAACTAGAATTAAATGAGATAATTGATAGAAAAACAAAATTCTTAGTACAAAGACTACGCTTACAAAATTATGAACATAGTAATAAATCCGGTAAATTTCTAGCAAACCAGTTAAAAATAAATAAAGAAAAAACAACTATATGTGCTGTTCAAGATTCATCTGGGAACACAATATATGAACCGAAACAAATAAACAACATTTTCAGGGATTTCTATAAAACGTTGTATTCACCACAAATAAACCCATCTAAAAAGGAAATTGATCAATTTTTAGACAACATAACTCTCCCAAAATTATTAGAATCTCAAGCAATGGCACTGGATTCGCCACTGACATCAGGTGAACTCCAGGAAGCCCTGATAAATATGTCCAATAATAAGGCTCCAGGTCCAGACGGCTTTCCTGCAGAATTCTACAAAGAATTCTGGACGATTCTAGCACCAGTTTTTTACAGAACGTTGTTAGAAATCAAAGAAAAGGGCAGACTTCCATCAAATATGAATTCTGCAAACATTAATCTCCTGCTAAAACCAGGCAAAGACCCTGTATATCCCTCAAGCTATCGTCCAATATCCCTTATTAATGTAGACCTCAAAATAATCTGCAAAGCTCTCTCGAAGAGACTAGAGAAAATAACCCCCCTCTTAATTCATCCTGACCAAACTGGTTTCATAAAAGGTAGGCACTCATCAACAAATACACGTAGATTACTTAATTTGATAGACTACTCATACAGTAAAAACCTTGAAACTACAATATTTTCCTTAGATGCAGAAAAAGCGTTTGACAGAGTTAACTGGAAATTTCTATTTGCAACTTTACACAAATTTGGTTTTGGATCTTCTTTCATCAACTGGTTAAAAATATTATATAATTCCCCAACAGCTTGTGTCAGAACAAATGACCAGACATCCTCCAGCTTATGTCTCCTGAGGGGCACCAGGCAGGGATGCCCACTCTCCCCTTCACTGTTTGCAATTTTTATCGAACCACTAGCAGCAGCAATTAGACAGAATTCAGCAATTAAGGGCATAAAATGCAAGAACGTAGAACATAAAATCAGCCTTTATGCTGACGATGTGTTACTCTTTCTCCAAAATTCACAAACCAATATCACTGGGGTGATTGAATTGATAAACTCTTTTGCAAGAATATCAGATTACTCAATTAACTGGTCAAAATCTACAGTCCTTCCTATTAATTGCTGCTTCCATAATTCCTCTTCTACTCCACTGCAATCGGGAAATATAAAATATTTAGGTATTAATATTTCTCCCAAGCTTGCAGATCTAACTAAATTAAACCATACCCCACTTTTAAAGAAAGTAGAAGGTGATCTGGCTAGATGGAAATGTCTACCCATATCACTCATGGGAAGGGTTGCTGCTATAAAAATGATGGTATTACCAAAAATAAATTATTTATTCTCAATGATCCCAACTAAACCGCCGCAAGATTGGTTCAGATCTCTAGATTCATATATGTCCAAATTCCTTTGGAAAAATAAGCCCCCACGTATAAGCTTAAAAACACTACAAAAGACCAAGGATAAAGGAGGATTAGAACTACCTAACTTTCAGCACTACTTCTTAGCCAACAGGCTTCAGTTTATCTCAGGATGGCTAAAACATACCCTCTTAGATGAACCTTGGCTAGATGTAGAACAAGCACTTTGCAATAATCTAGAGATTTCAGATCTACCATTTATCAGCTCAAACATCCAACGACATGAATGCTTCAAAAGCATCAACATCAGCTCTTCTCTGACAGCATGGTGGGAGTTTCTGAAGTTGACAGAGTCTTCATTAATCCCATGCAAACGTACACCTATCTGGAACAACCCTGACATATTACAAAACAATAATATGATAAACTTTTCAGATTGGAATGGTAAAGGAATCAAATATGTAGAACATATACTAGAAGGAACAGAATTTATTTCATTTGACAGACTAGTTACACAATATGGGATCAACAAGAAAAGATTTTTAGAATATCAACAAATTAAATCCATAATAAAAAAGAAATTTAAACTGGGTCAAGTTGAACTACAAACACCACCAAGTGTGGTTCAATTTTTTACTCTTAAAACCCCCAAATTACTATCCAAAATATACAGAATGCTTTCTAAAACAGATGAATCAATATCACTTCCTATTGCAAAATGGGAAGCGGATTTATCAGTTAACTTAGACCAAAACTTCTGGTCTCAGATTTGCTTAAAAACCTTTCATCTAATCAGAAATCCCAGTCTTCAATTAATTCAATACAAAATACTACATAGAGTGCACTATACAGGTCATCGGATGTTCAAGATGGGCTTTGCATCTACCAACAACTGCTCACACTGCCAAACCAATTCACCGGACAATTATATCCACGCTCTTTGGTTCTGTCCACCAGTTCAGAAGTTTTGGCGCGAGATATGTGAAGACTTATCAAAGTGTCTGAAATGTAACATTCCAACTTCCCCCTTAGTGTGTTTGTTGGGCAGCTTAGATAATGTCACTTCAGAAAAGAATATAGCCCATATGGTTTTCACTGCTCTATGCATAGCCAAGAAAACAGTCCTCATGAACTGGAAAAATAAAAACAATCTTAATTCTAACCAATATAGAAATTATCTATTAGATTACATTAGTCTTGATACAGCCTCTGCCACCACATCAGATCAATCGCTCTGGGCTCCTCTGATCAGCTCCATCACCTAGTGGGGGTGGGGGGTCATATTTTGGTCTCGCCTTCACTGTTGTGATTGGTGTGGGGGTAGGGTCAGGCTTGGGGCGTCGGGGGGTTCCCCGGGAGCATCTTCCTTGGGGGGCTCAACCCGGGGTAGCGGTCATGGCCAATTAGGGGCTCTGTTGGCTCTTAGGTGACGGCTTCCTCGTGGCTACGTGCAGCGGGGCTAGGGGAGGGTCTGTGCTGACGGACGGGGGTTACTGACCTGGTAGCCTGGCTGCCCCTGGGTGGGTCCGGGACGGGCGTGAGGTTCTGGGGGCGCTCCGGCTCTGGCCTGGGGCCCTGGCCAGGCCTCGGGGGCCTGGGTCCTGGTTGGTGTGTTGCCGGGGTTGTGGGCCGGTGGGTATATGGGGGCCCGCCACTGGCGCAGGGTGCCGCCGGTGCGCCGAGCCAGCTGGGGGGCTCTTCAACTGGTGGGGGGGGGGTTGTCACATCTTGCAGGGGCTTTCCTCTCTCAGGAACTCTCTCTGCAAGAGGGGGAGATACAGGAGAGGTGGAGGAAGATCTCAGCCTGGGCGTCTATTGTCTTATGTAGTCTGGAAGATGAGTGGATGATGGGGTGGGTGCAGTTTTCTCTGTTGTGGGGTTGAGTGGACTGCCCCGGGCTCTGTGGGGCCGGGCGGCGCCGCTGCGCTGGGCCCCGGTTCGGATGGGCCTGGGCCCCCCTTCCCTGGTGGGTCGCGGAGTATGGGGGTGCCTACTGGGGTCAGCGGGGGAGCTGGCCCCAGGGAGGGGTCACTTGCTCCTCCCTTCCTTCCCTCCCTATCTCCAGCTGCCTCCCTCTTCCCGCTCCACCACAACCACCCACACATGCAGGGCCTTGGAGTGGGGGTGTGTCACCAGGGTGCAGAGGAGGTAACCCCCCCCCCTCTGTCCCCTTCTGGCTGCCTCTGCCTCAATTTTATCCCGCAACTTAGACATTCACATTACTCACATTCTCATTACACATAAATATAGGATCTTGGGGGTGGGCACGCTACACGGAATCCCAATTACCATCAGGGTGTACACCTCACCCCCGGCGTCGTTGCCCACCTCTCAATTTTAAATACACGTAGACATTGAGGGCTAGCAGGAGGGACTATGCGCTTACCTGCTGCTCTCTGGCAGGTAGCTCCATGCCCTCCTGGGTTTTAAACGCACCTTAGAACACACATACATCAACACTACAATGAGCGGGTGGAGGGAGGTTAGGAGTCTTCTCTCACCCTCGTTCTCTGCTTTCTGCTGGAGCAGGGGGGCTAGGAGGAGGAGTTGGCCGTCCGACTGGGGTCCGGAGTGTGGGGCCTCCCTTCTGCTGCGGAGTCGGGGCGGTCTGCTTCTCCCCACTGCAGGGAAAAGGGTAACACAACCTGGGTCTGGGTGCAGTTCCCCCCTCCAGGGGCAAGGGTACCTAGACCCGGTTCGTAGAGTACGCTTGGGGAGTGTGATTGTGTGTACAGCGTCTCTTTATGTCTGTCTCCACGTTGGTTGAGTGTGGAGTAAGTGCATATGAGAGCATGAGGGTGGGAATGGATGTTTGTATCTGTGTGTGCCTGTATGTCTGTGTCTGTATGTCAGGTTGGGTATCAGATGCCACCTCTCTGAGGACAGCTCAGGCCCTCCAAGGTTTGGAGGCCTATCTCCCCCCACCACTTCCCCTGCCGGGGGCGGACTCCCTCAGACGTCGGTGCGTTGGTGGTTCTTTGTGTCCGGGGGTGGGCGTCCGGGTACACACCGGCTCACTCCTTGGCGGCTGCTTATCGGGGCCTGGAGCCTGGGGCTCGCTTGGGCCACTTCGGAGGTGGGGTGCCCCCGGCCTCTCGGCCTGGGGCTCGGTCACTCAGGCACAGCTGGCTGCCGGCGGAGCTCACGGGCACGTCACTGCAGCCCCCCCTGGCTTCTGCTCCGTGGCTGCTGGGTGACCCCTCATCTGGGACTCTCCTCAGCTCTTTCTGGGACAGTGGCGCGGCTGCCCCTCTGTTGGTCTTCCTTGGTCTCTTGTGTTCTGGGGGCCTCTGGATGTCTGGGGTTTTGATCTCCTCCATACCTGCTTCATGCCCTGGAGGACGGGGCAGTGGCCCCCCACACCCTCTAGCAGATCATTACATGAGGGAACCTTTTAAGAAAACAAGCGCGTCCATGCTCACAGGTGTACACACGGGTGATCACACACACAAACTACACCCTTTTTGGCTCCTACCTCAATGCACACTGTGCTGTCGATCTTACGTGCTGCACAATAATGTTTAATATTTAGTATTTACTGTCATATTCCCATATATCATTGTGATGTGGTTTATTGTATTACTCTCGTTTTCTTCTGCTTGTTTTCTTTTTTCTTTCTCAACAGGTGATCCAGGTGATCGATATATGTATTTTTTTTATTTTTTTTATTTTTATTTTTTTTTATTTTTTTTTTTTCTTCTGCTTATTCTGTTGGTTTTTGTTTTTTGCCCTTCTCCCCCGTCCCTCTTCTCAACTGTTTTTCTTCCCCTCTTTCTTTCTCCCTTTTCTTTCCCCCAGTCAAGTCTGTCCCGTATTCAGCAAGTGAAAATAAAATAAAGAATAAAAGGTGAATCAAATGGACCATTACGGCAAAGCTGGGATGGTCAATTTGGTAAAGAAAATCCGTTGGGCATCTTTCTTCGCCTTTAGACAATAATTCTGATGGCAAAAGAACCAAACGGGACAGGCAAAAAAAAAAAAAAAAAAAAAAAAAGAGATAGCAACATAGGGACAATAGAAAATCTCTGTCCAGTCGTAGGAACAGCAAAGATGCTGCACAGCACCCTTAACCTCACAGTCCTTTGGTACAGGACCTGTTTTACTTACATTTTACACAGTGACCGAACTCTTTGGCACTGTGAAGTCTGTTTATGTAGTCACTTTGTGCAAACTTGCATTCTTTCTGGAGAAAACATTCCTGAGTTACAATGCCACAAAAAAGTATTCAAGTATCATCAAGCAAATTTTAATATTAAACAGACATAACCCCTGTAAATACAGAATACACATTTTAAACAATGATTTCATTTATTAATGGAAAAATGCCACCAAACCTACCTGACCTACAGGTAGAGAAGGTAACCCCCCTGAGCCTAATAACTGCTTCTGCTGGCACCTAGGACTGCATCAAGCATTGGTGATTGCATCATAAAACCTTGTTTTAAAGTTATAAAGTTACATTTATGTTAGAGTGAGTCTCCTAGAAATATACTGATGTCAGTGTTTTAAAAGCAACACACAGATGTGGCCACCAAAATAAATTTTAAATTGCAAAAAGGGGGCATTAGATTATACTCTCTGAGTGTGTGTCTAATTATTCAATACTGTTTAAATGTATTTTGTTCTGCTCCAAAAAACTACAATAACTTCTAATGGAGCTTCTGTATGCTACTATTGTGCACTCCTCTGCCCTGCCATCTGTCTCTGCTTTAATCTCCTTTAATTTACGGCAGGGAGTCAGTCTGCTCTACTAACAATTTATTGGTTGACAGATCTTACACCTTTATAGCTTGGGTGGCCCACTTACTACCTCTGCCTCCCTCACGGTCAAACTAAGGCTTTGTCTGGGTGGCAACTGGCCAGTAGTTTCCAAAGCAGTGTGCACTACATTCATATGAACAATAATAAAACAGTAGAGTTGATAATAGTTGTTTTAATGCTATTATCAGATATAGTTTTGATTTCTTTGCTTTCTTTATAGTGATTAAAAATACACATTTTTCAATGTATGTATGACAACCACAACCTACTTGCTTAGAAATGTTCTGAATATATTTCAATTTGTTTGATTATTGATATTGAAGCAATTTTCCTTTTTAATCACGTTGGTACAGTTGTTTTGGGGTTATAAATATTTTCACTGCAGTGCACCATGTGACAATTTAAAGCTACACTTTAGCTATAAGAAGTGGCTCAGGATCAAAATAACCATTCATTTGACTTAAATCTCCCCCTTTCTAATCATGTCCCGCCATGTATCATCTAATATCTTATTCATTACAAATGACCCTCTCTGTTGCTGGGACTGCTGTCCCTCCTCCTGCACATCTTCATGGCTAATGCTACAAACAGTAACTTCCTATGACTGTGAGCGCTGCAGCAGCCAGCTAAATTGTTTGTTAATTTGAAACAATACTTTTTTTGCTCAGCCTTTTTGCTAGGTTCATGAGTGTGCAGGTATTGCAGTAAGAACTTTGATTGTTCAATCCAGTGTCAATAATGAAAATGAACAAATAGGCTGCTGTCAGTGCCTGTAGGGCTGTTGCACAGTGGTCCTTCAAGCACGACTGTAGCCTGTATAAATACATTGACAAAGAAAAAACAACTGCTAACCCACTGGCCCAGCAGACAAATGTGCCACATTAGCAGTCCAGCGCTGCTTTCCATAGAGTGAAACTTTCATCCACTCACTGAGTATGAACACAGCTGACGTCTGTCAATGTAAAACAGTCATCTAGTGACAGATGTAAAATATTGTGAAATATTATTATAGTAATATTGTAAATAAAAATAAGCATTTTTTAAATGGGTACTGGTTGTTGTTCAGAGCCTGGACAGCAGAGAGTTTCTGTGAACTTCATATGAAATAAATCCAGGGATCAATCTCTGCCCAATGAGCAATTTGTTAGAGGCAAAAATGTTGGATTTATTGTCACTCCATGCAAACAACAGGACTCTTAATAATACACAAATTGTTTTGCCATACAACAATTGCCATGAAAAGAGACACTTAATCTGGGAATTTGAATTATCCGACACCAGTGAGGTCCACCCTGAGAAAAGCGAGCCTGACTTGTGCTAAATCCTGAGACCACCCTGGTCTGGGCAGGCCGACCAGTCTGCTGTTGCATGTTTTTAATCAGCAGGTCTGAGAACACACATAAAATCTAGTAAAAGGTGAACGCACACATATACACACTCACATGGCCATAAGACTGTCACACACAGAGGTACACACATGCACACACATGGACGATAATAGGGCCTTGGGCTTTATAGTTTTAGTTATATCCGGCTGTGAGTTTGTGTGTGTATGCAACACTATTAGGGCTGTCTGTGACACGATGAAAACTAATAGGCTGAAAGATAGAGGTACTCACAGTGGGGGGGAGAGTACATCAAGAGGGATTAACAAGTGGGTCAGCAGAAAGTCCAGGGCTCACTCATTACAATTCAGCTGACTGCAGCCCTACAGAATTATTTTGTACTGAAATATTGACCAAAATTTTCATTGATGTGGCAACATAAGCAAATCGTCTTCTTCATCTTGGACATTTGTGTTAGCCCCTCATTTTTACACCCAAAACTACTGCACATACATTTGTGAATTTGTCCGCACAGGAAGCCTGCCCACAATTAAAGCAACTGTAACACAGAAAAGTTTGGTTTAGTACAAATGATGCACATTGTGCAGAATCGATTAATGATGCAGAATACTTTACTCTGCTAAAGGCAAAGTGTAACAAGATCAGTGATATTGACAGAACCATTATGACACACCAGGCATCACTTGTGCTCGAGGTGCAAGTTAAATTTTTTTAAATATACTAATTATATCTATATACAGTTTATCTCTATAATCTATTATGTATCTATATCTATAATCCTTATACTGTATCAACCACATCTGCTTGGCTGCTCCTTCGCAGTTGCAAAAAGCTCAGATCTTCTCTCCCACCCAGTCCCAGTGGAATACTGAAATAGGGAAGGCATGATAAGACAATTGATAGCAGATGCCCCGCCAGCTTCTCCTGGCCCCGCCCCTAAACCTATTGCATGACCCTTCCTCTGCAGCTGAGCCACAGACCAGACACCACCACATACCTCCACTGCCCAACTAAGGTTGAGGAGCACTCCAGCCTGTCACAATTGCTTATTGTTAGCAGATTAGCCATGCAACCAAGCCAGCTAAACAATATTAACAGCTAATAAGCTAATATTATGTCAGCTATTATTCAGTTTCAGTCACCTACAAATCACTCTTTCCCCCTGACAAACAATTTGGCTACGTTCTCTCATTCTGTGAAAGTGTCTGAGCCCGGCAATGCTTTTTTCACTTAAAAGAAAGTTTCACTAACAGAGGCTAACAGCAGCTAACAGGAGCTACAATAGCAAAGACAGCAGCGTTTGCCAACAGAAAGGTTCAGGACATCCTCAGTTACTCACCTTACTTTGGCTGTCTTTGGACAGAAGCTTCACTGACTCACAAACGTTTATCAGACTCCTTTCACAAAGTTTTCTCCTTCAGAGTAAATTCACATGCACAGATACTGATAGCAGAGGCAAACTTTACATAGTTTACATTAACTATGAATGTGTTCAGAAGTGTTTGAAGTCAGTGAAGATGAAGAGTTGTTTGTCCTACAGCGGCCACTGTAATTATAATGATGCACTTAAATTGGGAGGTGTAAAAAAGCAAAACCGACTGCAATCTCCTGACACTTCGTAGTGAGAGTTCATATTTTAACTCCTGGCTGTTGCAGGATGGTTGCTGGCTTGCTCCCTTGGGGGTTGTGGTCTGTGGTGGCTTGGGCCTAAGGTTACATGGTGGGGGCTCCACCAGGTGTCGACTGGTTCTCAGTGCCTGGTGTTCTGGTGCCACGGCTTATGTTGAGGTGGCCAGCCTGTGCTGGGGTCTGCTGCAACACAAGATGAGTAGAGAACAAGTGGAAAGCCAGACCTTTTGATCAGAATGGTAGATAGGTGCTGAGATTCTACTGCAATTGACCAGACACTTATTTTTTTCTATTGTCCTTAGCAGGGCAGCATGGGTAATTTTCAAAAAGAAGCAGCACCTACAAAAATGGCGTTGGTCTGAGGGAACAAAAATCCTACCTTTAACAGATGGAAAGAGTGGAAGTTGGTATCTGAAAGACTACTTGAAGGGAGATGGTCTGGTTCCTGATGAAGTCATGGTATTGTGGGCATACTCTGTCCAGGCCAGCTGGGAGCTAAAGTGCACTGATTAGTTGAAGCAATGTAGCACACAGGGACCTCCAGTTCCTCCAGTCTGAGGATGAAAACCAGAAGACAGACTCGTGCCAATTGGTGCCGTGCAGAGCAGAATTTGCAAGACTTGTGAAGTGAACTGGGTTTGGCGGTCAGACACAATGTCCAGGGGGATGCCATAAAGCCAGAAAACATGGTTGGTGAAGAGTTGTGCAGTCTCTAATGCAGGGGAAAGTTTGGAAAGAGTAAACAGTGAGCAGCTTTGGAGAAGTGATCAATAACAGTAAGTAATGCAGACATATATTACTGAACATCCTTGAATAGGCAGGGCCTCCGGAACAGACGCTTGAGGAAGGTTATTGTATGAATTTATTGCGGAATAATGTTAATTTAGCAGTGTGTGCCAAAGGAATTACCTTTCACTGGACAGAGTAGACAATGTAGAGATGACCCCAAGTACATTTACCAGGACCAGGTTTGGTGTGCTGGGCTTCATGGATTTCCCAGGTGTGCGAACCAATGACACAGAAGGGGAGAAGGATGGTTGCTTCGTTAATTCGAGGTCAGACGGCCCAGGATGTGAGTGGGCGTTAAGGCGTCTGGGGAGGGAACTCAAAACTGGACCCCAGACGCATTAACGCCCACTCACATCCTGGGCCATCTGACCTCAGGAATTCGCATGATAAGGTGGGGCCAGGTTTCACAATGAGCTCACCCGAAACTCTGGCTGATTGGGACCCACACCCAGTTTCACACCTTGGCTCAGGCGATTAGAGGATCATCAGGGGGTCCTTTTGTCCCTCTGTGGAGGGAAACTCCCACTAGGTTTAAATCTGGGACTCTCCACCATTTGACCTTAGAACTGAAGAAGCTTCTCGGACGAGAGGTGAAACGTCTTCAAGCAACTTAAAGAAGTCCAGACGCTTTTCTTTGCAAGCTCCTTTGACTACGATGACCTGGATGACTGAGAACCTTCACAGACATTTCTGCTTCTTAAGTCAGATCAAACTGAGGTTATTGTACTCGGCACTGAAAAGTTTAGAAATATGGTATCTAACCAGATTCTTACTCTGGATGGCATTACCTTGGCCTCCAGTAACACTGTGAGGAACCTTGGAGTCATTTTTGACCAGGATATGTCCTTCAATGCACATATTAAACAAATATGTAAGACTGCGTTCTTCCATTTGTGCAACATCTCTAAAGTTAGAAATATCCTGTCTCAGAGTGACGCTGAAAAACTAGTTCGTGCATTTATTACTTCCAGGCTGAACGACTGTAATTCATTATTATCAGGAAGTCCTAAAAACTCGCTGAAAAGCCTTCAGTTAATCCAAAATGCTGCAGCAAGAGTCCTGACAGGGACTAGAAAGAGAGAGCAGATTTCTCCTGTTTTGGCTTCCTGTTAAATCCAGAATTCAAAATCCTGCTCCTCACATACAAGGTCTTAAATAATCAGGCCCCATCTTATCTTAATGACCTGGTAGTACCATATCACCCTATTAGAGCACTTCGCTCTCGCTCTGCAGGCCTACTTGTTGTTCCTAGAGTATTTAAAAGTAGAATGGGAGGGAGAGCCTTCAGTTTTCAGGCCCCTCTTCTGTGGAACCAGCTTCCAGTTTGGATTCAGGAGACAGACACTATCTCTACTTTTAAGATTAGGCTTAAAACCTTCCTTTTTGCTAAAGCATATAGTTAGGGCTGGACCAGGTGACCCTGAATCCTCCCTTAGTTATGCTGCAATAGACGTAGGCTGCCGGGGATTCCCATGATGTTTTTCCTTTCCAGTCACCTTTCTCACTCACTATGTGTTAACAGACCTCTCTGCATTGAATCATATCTGTTATTAATCTCTGTCTCTCTTCCACTGCATGTCTTTTATCCTGTCTTCCTTCTCTCACCCCAACCGGTCGCAGCAGATGGCCCCGCCCCTCCCTGAGCCTGGTTCTGCCGGAGGTTTCTTCCTGTTAAAAGGGAGTTTTTCCTTCAATTCAATTCAATTCAATTCAATTTTATTTATATAGCGCCAAATCACAACAAATGTCGCCTCAAGGCGCTTCCTTCCCACTGTCGCCAAAGTGCTGCTCATAGGGGGTCATATGATTGTTGGGTTTTTCTCTGTATCTATGAAGCGCCTTGAGGCGACTTTTGTTGTGATTTGGCGCTATATAAATAAAATTGAATTGAATTTAATTTAATTGAACAAACTTTTTTCAATCAGGAACCAGGGGACCTGCATTACATGTGACTCATGCTTATGTGAAGGGACTGTGAGAAGATCAGGATCTTGTCTAGACTCTCAAAAATAAAAATGGTTAATGAAGTCCAGGAGGACATCATTCACCAGGGCCTGAAACATGGCAGGTGCGAACTTCTGTGTCCTGCTCAGCGATCGAGGTTAGTTCTCCAGATCCTCATGCCTCCTCCTGCAAAGGTCCATTTTTAGGGTTGGATTTTTCTGTTATTGCCAGTAGGCAGATTGGACTTAGGTGAAGGACTCACAAGGTCAAAGTTCAGTGTGCTTATTTACAGTGACTATATGTACACAACAATACAGTGCAAAAGGGGAACAGTGCTCCAAGGGGTCCAAGGAATCCACAAAAACACTCTCTTGACGTAGGTTTTGGTGCACCACACACCAGGCAAGTGTGTGTGTGTGCGTCGAACAAACACCCAGTAAATTTCCAGGGGCATCAAAGGCAGGGCAAACACAGAACAAAAAGAGCCAGGGTTTAACTTACTGTGTAGTTCAACGATCCAGCAGAGAATAGCAGCCAGATCATCTGTAATAGGTGGATAGTGAGACAGAGACCAAGACAGAACACACATCCAGAGGAATCAGAGGACTGAGGGTCCATGACACTTCCCTGCTTTAGAATAGAATAGCCCTTTATTGTCACTGTACATTTACAACAGACCTGTAGTAAATGTACTTTTATTCCATGCACAACTGTGCATGGAATAAAATGCACAGTTGGACTCCATGTGTGAGTTGCCCTGAGTTATGAGGGTTAGAAATTGGTGGGTGGGTAGGGGTGGGGGGGGGGGGTGTAGTGTTAGTTAACACTATCCCAGGAAAGAAGCTGTTTGTTAGCTGTTTTTAATGAACATCGTGTTTCTTCTGAGTCACACAGCTTAATGAAGTATAATGGTCTCTCTTTACGTTACATCTGTTAACCTTTCTCCTCCTAATGTAATGGAGGTCTTTAAAACGGTTACTTCCAAATAAATCTGCAGATCCTGATCAGCTTAAAACTTATTTCCTTAAGTCGGATAAAATTTATAGCAGGACCTTTAACTTGTGATATTCTAGAAATTGTCCCATGTCGACCCTTTGTTGAAAGGAGATAATGTAGTTGTTACCTACAGGCGACAGGCTAAATTTAATTCAATTTTATTTATAAACAGTTAGCTCGAGATGCTTTTTTAAGGTAACGACACAGGAATTGTCTTAAATGGTGATATCTAACATGTTTGTTTGTTTTTGTTTTAGCAAAAGTTCTTGAAAAAGTTTATCAGTGGACAACTACAAAAGTTTTAACAAAAAACAATCAGTATTTACAAAACAACACAAAATAATAATTGCTGCTATTAAGGTAGTGAATACCAATATTGATTCAATTCATTTCAGTTTTATTTTGACTACTGATCAAAAGTTTTAGTACACCCCAATTTTTCCATTTTTTTTGTTGAAAATCATGAAAAAAATTAGTTAAATTTTCATTGCACTCTGAAATGAAAGCATAGTACAAATAAGCAATTGGAGTTTAAAAAAGAAATAACGGAATTGTTTTGTAGACCAAAATGTATTCTAAATGTTTGACTCATCAGGGTAGCCCCATCTGGCAACCCCAGGTTTCTCTTCAGCACTGTAGCCAGGCTGACAAAAAGTCAGAGCTCTGTTGAGCCAACCATCCCTTTAACGTTAACTAGTGATGACTTCATGAACTTCTTCACAAATAAAATTTTTATCATTAGAGAAAAAATGACCAATAATCATCCCACAGATGTAATATTATCTACAGCTACTCTTAGTACCATTGATATTCATTTAGACTCTTCTTCTCCAATTGATCTTTCTGAGCTAACTTCAATAATTACTTCCTCCAAACCATCAACGTGTCTTTTAGACCCCATTCCTACAAAACTGCTCAAAGAAGTCCTGCCATTGATTAATTCTTCGATCTTAAATATGATCAACCTATCTCTAATAATCAGCTATGTACCACAGGCCTTCAAGGTGGCTGCAGTTAAACCTTTACTCAAAAAGCATCTCTAGACCCAGCAGTCTTAGCTAATTATAGGCCAATCTCCAACCTTCCTTTCATATCAAACATCCTTGAAAGAGTAGTTGTCAAACAGCTAACAGATCATCTGCAGAGGAATGGCTTATTTGAAGAGTTTCTGCCACATTCGAGTCGTTTCCTCAGAGCCACTAAAACCATCAATATTAGCTGCTAAAGATGTCGTAACACTATTCATTCTTTTGATTTCTTTCCAGAAATAATTTACCATATTGATCCCCAACTGGCCCTTACTGTAGCTTCATTCCTTCTAATAAAACGTAAATCATACTTAAATTTAGCATTTGTGCGTTTTCATATAGTCAAAAAATGGCCGGATAGTTTCCGCCCAGACTGCACCCAAGCCTCAGGCCTCAGCATGAAGCTCCTCAGCATAACTTCCAGCCTGGTTTACCTTTATACATCTTTATCTTAGGCTATGAACTGCTCGACACAAGTAGGGACTCTACAATATTCTCAGATAAAGAACACAACTCAGCCCCATGTTGAGCGTTTGTACAGGTAACATCATAACATGCAGATGATTCTTTTGGTAGCTCAATCTTACTCAGCAGAACATCACACTGATCAAAATATACCATGAGACCCTCCTCAGTCAGGGTAGCCCAGTGTATTTTCCCTTCAACTATATTATTAGTCAAAGGCATCACAGTAGGCAATTTGCCCAGATTTACAGATACAGGTGCATGATCAGTAAGAGCCAGATTATAATTAAAATCTTCCACAGCATGTCTTTTATCCTGTCTTCCTTTGCTCACCAAAACCGGTCGCGGCAGTTAACCTGGTTTTGGCCTGGTTGGCGAGCCTGGTTCTGCCGGTAGTTTCTTCCTGTTAAAAGGGAGTTTTTCCTTCCCATTGTTTAAAAGTGCTGCTCATAGGGGGTCATATGCTTGGTGGGTTTTTCCTCTGTATATATCATTGTAGGGTCTACCTTACAATATAAAGGCGACTAATGTTGTGATTTTGTGCTGTATAAATAAAACTGAATTGAATTGAAATCATGAGGGTGCAGTTTTCCAATTAACCAAGATATCATGGCCACTCATTGTTTTCTTTTGTTTTCTTTATTATTATACTATATAAGGACACTAGCCTTTGCTATTAAATCACAGGCATCCTTTAAACTTTTAATGTTCTGGCAAAGTATTTTATTCACTTTGTTATTTTGACATTTTTCTAGTTATTTCACTGCAACATTAACATTTAACTACCTATAACATTTTAACTTCACACATTTTCAATACTGTTATAACCATGTTCACTGTGAAAAGTAACTGTGTTTAATCGTGTCTTAAAAGTTGAATGCGGTGCATGAGAGGAATATGTGGAGCAACACTGACACCTAGAGGCGTTAAAGTCTTACAGCAGACTGAAAACTGTCATGTTAGATCTTTATCTGTAACGGCTCTTCACTACACCCAACAAATTATGAGTCACTGTTGCATGACAGAAAACACTAAACCATCTGAGAGACTATGCATTATTCCATGGGTCTAAAAAAATAAACATTGTGAAATATTTAATCAAATTATGTAATATTTTCTAAAATGTCCTTTGAAGTGTCTTTAAAAATATTTACAATAGAGACACTTAGTGCAAACCGTTGTATTTTAGCTTTTATTCTTTTCCTAAGTTGACATTGACAAAGTTTTTTTGTTGAGGTTGCAGTCTAACTAGCCAGCCCTTCTGGCCAGAGGGGCCGATGGCGCGATATGGCAGCCTCGCCCCTGTCAGTCTGCCCCAGGGCAGCTGTGGCTACATGTAGCTGCCTCCACCCGTGTGTGAATGCGAGAGTGAATGAATAGTGGAATTCTAAAGCGCTTTGAGGGTCTTGAAAAGCGCTTTAGAATATATATATTAATATATATATATATATATATATATATAAATGCAATTCATTATTATTATTATTATTATAACTAAATCCATCATATTTCACAGTTTTTCTCACATTTATGTTTGTTGGTGGTTAAAATATATGAGACTTTTATAACCAATGACTTGGTAATGTACCACAGTTCACTGATCACATCAACTTGCTGAACCGGCACATCAAGTTCACCAGGGAGGATATGAAAAATGACAGGTTAGCCTTGACTATGAAATTTCCATCAGTGTTGGGGACATTTAAAGTTGACATTTTAAGTTGATGAGTACCATAAACCAACACATACTGACCAGTACTTAAGGTTTGACTCTCATCATCCACTGGAGTAGAAACTAGAAGTCATCAGGACGCTACAACACAGAGAGAACACCATCCCCACAGACACAGCAGCCAAGGAAGCTGAAGAACATCAAGAAGGCTCTGAGTAAATGTGGTTATCCCAGCTGGACTTTTGTCAAAGCTGGGAAGGCGCCAAAAGAAAGCTCCAGCTGATCCAGGAGAGAAGGACAACCGCTGCCTACATGAAAACCTGTAGTGATCCTGTACATGTCAGGAGTATCTTAACAGTTGAGACACATTTTTTCTACAAACCGCATCTTCATGGCTTTTAAACTCCAAAACACCTTCTGCCAAAAACTGGTCTACTCTAAGGAATGGGTCCCTCGGCACAAACACGATAATATAGTGTACACAGTTAAGGCCAGAAGGATTGCCCTAATTTATACATCAGGGAAACCAAAGAATCTCTAGGTAAGCGGATGGCACAACACAGAAGAGCTAACTTGTCAGGCCAGGACTCGGCAGTCTCTGCACATCTACGAGCCAGTGGCTCCTCTTTCAATGATGACGACGTCCAAAGGATGTCAGCAGAGCTGAGTCAAAAGTTACACCAAGGTTCCTGATAGGAGGTAAGTGTCAGGTCCAGCATCAGCAAAACAGAGCATTCTCCTGCATCACGTCTCATCAAAATGTCACTGGAGACTCTCAGAAGTGCAGTTTCAGTAGAGTGAGCTCTACAGAAGCCGGGTTGGACTTTATCCAGTAGGCAGGAATAGGCAGCCTTCACATCTCAAACTGAAGTGTCGAAAGAAACTAAAAGGTCCTTTAAATGAAGGAGATGCACATGTAGATGAGTTTTCCTTCATGATCGCTCAAATCTATGACAACAACGCTTTAAACAGCAAATGCTGTCATTTATCCAGGGGGATGACTTTGAAACAGGAACTAGTCTGGTTTTGACAGGACATACAGTGTTTTAAAAATAGAAGGACAAGAATTATTAAAAATTATTTAGAAACCTCGGGCAAAAAGATCAGAGTCATCATCATGTGTATATTAAAATCCCAGACTATAACCAGTCTGGACAGCTTCAAGGTGGAGGATAAAAAAACTAAACTCCTTTAACCTCCTAGGACTTGCCGTCCACATATGTGGACATCACATTTTGGGTTATTTAGACCAAAATACTCAATTTTGCTCTACAAGGGCCTGATATCCACTTACGAAGACGTTATACTGCTACTGTTCTATCAAAATTTTAAACGAATATCCTCATGGCTCCTATTTTTCTTAGAAACAAAAATCAGGTTTAAAAAAAAATCTGGTAATTCTTTGTTTTTATATTCATCGGGTCCCAATCAGCCCAAATATCAAAGAGAAATTAAAAATGCTGCCGTGGAAGAGTTTAGGTCTTAGGAGGTTAAAGGAGCTATTTAGGCCAGGTGGACAATACACTACAGCACAGTAAAAAGGATCTTTATTTCCAACTCTAACCAGCTGTATTTCAGACGATGAAAAATGTGCTTCCACTATAGGATGACAGTGAAACCAGCTGTAGGGAGGCAGGAATTGTGCAATTTGGCAACTCTGGCCCTAAATCATCTCTTTCCTTCACCAGGCTCTCCAGAGAAGCAGTTTCAGCCTCTCTCGATGCTTTAAGGTTGATGTGATATGTTTGTGTCCGACTGTCCGACTGTACCACTTCATAGCCAAAACCTGCCGCTTGCCGTGTGACCACAAAGGGTCCTTGACATTTGGCGAGTAGCTTTCAGCTAGAAGAAGGGAGTAATACAAGCACTTTGTCTCCCGGGGAAAATTGTCTGAGTCTGTTGTACAGGCACTACGGCCGTTCCTGGGCCTGCAGCAAATTCTTACATAGTGATGCTTTGGTTTGTTTGTTTCATATTGGGAATCTGGTCATTTATATATTCTGTCTTTTATTTATATGAAATAAACTATAGTGTGATGTTTTTTTTTGTTTGCTTTGCTTTTGTTTTGTTTGTTTTATGTAAGATTATAAGAAAACTAAATGAGTGAGATGTGAAATTTGAGGTAGGGTCGAGTATATACGTCTGCCTAGTCCTTTTCAAACAAAAGAGTGGAATGATATTATGTAACGATGGTGATTGTACATGTGTGAAATAAAAATGAACTGAACTGAACATTTTGCATGTGAAAATATTCATTTTCATCTTCTCCCACAAAGTTATGCAACATATGTAAAAACAACATAATTTAAGAATATTTGCATTAACAAGAAACTCTTTACAGTATTTTCTGAGGACAAATTAGTAACCTGAATTAATCGGGATAGGACAAGTCATCTTGCTTTTGACAGACAAGCGTTTTGTTTGTTCATGCTAAACTAAACATGAACAAACAAAACGACAGTAAAATGCAGAACAGTAAAACAACCGCCTATGAAAGATTTGTGGTCACTGAATTATGGATGCAACAGTTCCTGTCATAATTAAATGACTTATCTTCTAGTTTCAGTTCTCATTAATTTTTTAACAAAACACGGCAAAACTTCTCTGTCATAGTTGAAAGCCTGAGGTGAAATCCTTATTTCTGGTCTTGACAATACACAATATTTTTTATTATTATACTGTATATAACTTAATTTATGCACATCTATGGTTTGGTTTCTGTGTATGTGTGGATTGAATGGATTGTTACCGACATCTGGTGGGAATTTCATGTCAGTAACACCCTTAGAAATATATTTACTTAGAAAATTGATGATGTGTTCAATACTTACAGTTTTTTTCTCTCTTCAACATGACATCATCCGCATCCATGCAGCTGCAGCACTAATCTGTCTGTCAATCTACTGCTCCCTTCTCCCATTACCCGTGAACAAGACCCCGAGATACTTAAACCCCTCCACTTGGGGCAGGAATTAATCCCTGACACAGAGTGGGCGCTCCACCCTTTTCCGGCTGAGGACCATGGACTCTGATTGGGAGTGTTGATTCTCATTACCACCGCTTCACACTCAGCTGCGAACCGGTCCAAGGCGAGCTGGAGGCCATCACCCGATGAAGCCAACAGGACCACATCATCTGCGAAAAGCAGAGATGAGATTCTGAGACCACCCAAGTGAAAGCCTTCAGCTACTTGGCTACGCCTAGAAATTCTGTCTGTAAAAATTATAAACAGAATCGGTGACAAAGGGCAACCCTGACAAAGTCCATCACCCACTGGAAATGAGTCCGACTTATTGCCGGCTATGTGGCTAAGCTAATGCAAGGATTGAATGGCCCGCACAGTGGGCCAGACACCCCATACTCCCAAAGCACAACAACATTGTAAGTGCTCCACACCAACTGTGCCAGAATAAAATATAAATAGGAAACAATAGGAATAAATAGCAAACAGGAGAAATGTAAACAATCAAGAGGGACAAATACAAAATAAGAGAAATATATACAAAATAAGAGTAAGGCACACGTTGGAAAACAAAATAGTTGCAAACTGGTCGTAGATAGTGCAAAGAAAAGACTTGGTCGGAATAGCCTGAGTGATAAAGGCCATGGCACCAATTGGTGGGTAGGTGGGTGGAGCTGGGGTATGGAAGGATAGTTTGGGTTGACACTCCAAATGGCCCAGGGGAAGTAGTGGGACTACTGACCATTGGGCAGTAGTTTTCGCTCCAGGTTATTCTTCCTATGGACAAGTTGAACGTGCAGCCAATGCTGGGTCTTCTTTACCAGAGCATTGGTGTTGTGGGTCCAGGTGAGATCAGCCGAAAAGTGGGTGCCCAGAAACCTGACGGTGGAGAGAGATTCCACACGTTCTCCATTTATAATGTCAGGGTCGTGGACCTGTCTGTGCCTCCTGAAGTCTATTTAGAGTGTTTTTGTTTTAAGGATGTTCAGCATCTGGTTATTTTCTAAACACCAGTGGGACAAATTCTCTCCCTGTTCCTCGTTTCATCTCCATCAGAGATGAGCATAACCACTGTGGTGTCATTGGCATACCTGAGATTACATTGGTTGTGTGGGTTGGTGTAAGAAACCCACTGCAGACCCGGGTGCATGTTCGTGCTTTGCAGCATAATTTATTAGCACACACAGAGCTGCAGCTCTCCCGCTGCAAGCTCAACGCAACCAAACCCCAAACACAGGACCCAGTACAATACTTAAGTCGGTGGGGCATGATTGCGGATGCTGTGCAGGTGCGTCTGCCTTCCTTGCACAGCACAGCACCGCAAGCCACGCCACAGTTGGTGTACAGTCATATGTGTACAGGGCATACAGTAGAGGGCTGAGAACACAACCCTTTGGGAAGCTGGTGCTGAGTGACAGTGCAGAGGAAAGGTGGAGCCAAGTCGGAAAAAATGAGGCCAAAATGTGAGGAAATCTTTGATCCAGGAGCAGGTTGCAGGGTGTATCTGAAGGTGGTCCAGTTTGGTGGTGAGGATGTCTATGGTGTTGAACACTGAGTAGTCCACAAAACGCATCCTCGTGTAGCACTTCCTGTTCTCCAGATGGCTCAGTGCTCTGTGAAGGGTGATGACATCTTCTGTGAACCGATTTGCTCTGTAAGCAAATTGGTGAGAAGCAAGGGAGGGGGATAGACAGTTTTCTGATTTCATGAAAGCCCAATTGGGCTAACCACATATTTTAAGAGCTTTCTTTACATGTGTGTTCCTTTTTTTATCTTCTGGCTCAGGGGGAATGTTTTCTCCCTGGTGTTGCAGGATCCTGATTATGCCAACTTTGTTTTCCAGAGGGTGGGGGGAGTCAAAGAGTAGGTACTGGTCTGTGTGTGGGGGCTCCTGGTAAACTTCAGTACTGAGGTTTTCATTCTTCTCATTATACATAGCACAGTCCCAAAATGGCAAAGTATTCTCCTTTGTATGTATGACCCAGGTGTCATCTGTACCAGCAGCTAGGTGCTGTCCTACACTAAGTGACACTGGGGATCCCATGGCACATCCATGTTTTTGTCTATAGAAACCCTACTCTAGTATTTAAAATATGTTTTCTAAGGGTAGTCGTTGCTTGCTGTAGTTGTTTTCTGAAAGTCTCCACTGCCTATATTTTAGGTATGCAGAGTGAAGACTGAGATCATATCAAAGGACACTATAGTTTAATGTGGATCCAGTGTACGTCTCTGGACCTTGTTGGTGAAGTCAGTTGAGTTTTTGATGTGATGGGGTGCGTTCCCCACAAGGGGTGCCAGGATGGTGGCGAGGTGCTTGGAAATGTTGTAGGTGGCTGAATTTATACTGCTAACAATGGGTCTGAGTGGGACCTTCATTGTGGCTTGTAAGTCTATATATATGTAGGGTATACCATCCCCTGGGTATAGTCGGTGGTATGTAGGAAGGTAAATGGTAAATGGTAAATGGACTGGTTCTTATATAGCGCTTTTCTACTCATCTGAGCACTCAAAGCGCTTTACACAACTTGTGCATTCACCCATTCACACCCATTTGCACAAGCACATCTCTCTAAGTGCTTTATAGCTAACATTCACACACATTCATACTCCGATGGATGCATCGGAGAGCAATTTGGGGTTAGTATCTTGCCCAAGGATATTTGGCATGCAGACTAGGCGAAGCCAGGAATCGAACCACCAACCTTCCGATCAGTAGATGACCTGCTCTACCACCTGAGCTACAGCCACCCCTAAGGGTGGAAGGTAGGAAGGTCAATGATGTTTTCCTTTTCAAGTTGTTGCAGGTGACTGATGACTTCCTTTTTGTAGTTGCTTGTGAGGTCTTCAATTCAAGTCAATCCAATTTTATTTACACAGCGCCAAATCACAACAACAGTCGCCTCGATGTGCTTTTTATTGTAAAATAGACCCTACAATAATACATACAGAGAAAAAACAATGATCATATGACCCCCTATGAGCAAGCACTTTGGCGACAGTGGGAAGGAAAAACTCCCTTTTAACAGGAAGAAACCTCCAGCAGAACCAGGCTCAGGGAGGGGCGGGGCCATCTGCTGTGATTGGTTGGGGTGAGAGAAGGAAGACAGGATAAAGACATGCTGTTCAACAGAGTATGAAGCGCCTTGAGGCGACTTTTGTTGTGATTTGGCGCTATATAAATAAAATTGAATTGATAAATTGAAGAGTATGATTCAGTGCGGTCTCACACATTTTGAGAAGAAAACTCTGTGCAAAGTGCATCATGGGAATCCCCTGAATCCAAACTGGAAGCTGGTTCCACAGAAGAGGGGCCTGAAAACTGAAGGCTCTGCCTCCCATTCTACTTTTAAATACTCTAGGAACAACAAGTAGGCCTGCAGAGTGAGAGCGAAGTGCTCTAATAGGGTGATATGGTACTACAAGGTCATTAAGATAAAATGGGGCCTGATTATTTAAGACCTTGTATGTGAGCAGCAGGATTTTGAATTCTGGATTTAACAGGAAGCCAATGAAGGGAAGCCAAAACAGGAGAAATCTGCTCTCTCTTTCTAGTCCCTGTCAGGACTCTTGCTGCAGCATTTTGGATTAACTGAAGGCTTTTCAGCGAGTTTTTAGGACTTCCTGATAATAATGAATTACAGTCGTCCAGCCTGGAAGTAATAAATGCATGAACTAGTTTTTCAGCGTCACTCTGAGACAGGATATTTCTAACTTTAGAGATGTTGCACAAAAGGAAGAACGCAGTCTTACATAAAGGTCCTACATATGGTTTTCTCTTAAAGCTTATTGCTTTATTTTTTGTGACTGTTTTGTTTGTCACTGGGCCTTTTGTAATTGCTCTGTTCATTATTATTATTATTATTATTATTATTATTATTATTAATAATAATAATAATAATAATAATAATGGATTGCATTTATATAGCGCTTTTCGAGGCCCTCAAAGTGCTTTACAGTTCCACTATTCATTCACTCTCACATTCACACACTGTTATCATTATTATTATTAGGGCAGGAAATATGCAAAGGCCCTATTGTATCTGCTTTATTAACCCTTTAAAGCTGGTTGGAGCGGCACGCTCTGTTTTGCGTTTTTTAAATTTTTAAATCCCGGTAGCTCTGCAACCACGTAAGCTAGTGCAATAATTTTTTTGCATATGAAACCGGAGGAGTTGTACTTACATCTTATGCCATCAGCTTGTCCTCGGTCACAGTTTCCTTCCACATAAAGCTTTGCAAAAACTGCATAAAAAGCACTTGCAGCAACAAAAACATAATATTCCAGAAACACACTTTGCCGATCCGATCAGCTGTTTGTAACACTTCCTACGTCCATCAGCGCGAACTATCGCATGTCCGCCATGACCTGCCCGAAACCGGAAGTGATGTCATTTTGCGGAAATGTAGTTTTTTACCATCAGGTGCTCATGAGCCTATACTGGTGTTTTTAAAGGTTATGTTTGACTTTATGACTTTCTGTGTCGTTTCTGGGATGCTTAGGACTCATATTGCACTGCTGGAAATAGTTTATTTTGATGCACATGCTGCTTTTTTGCAAATTTGCATTATAATATTTATTTTCGTTTTTCCTGCAGTGTATAAAAATTGGTGTATTTCAAAAATAAAACTATGAAGACACTTAAAATAAATTTCCTGGGGTGGGAAACTATTTTGTGCAACTTTTTTGTGTTTACAGTTTTGAGGGATAAGCCTCTTAAATTTCTCTAACTAAAAATATATGTTAAAAAAACAAAAACGATTTTCAATTTTTTTGTAGTTTATTGCACTTTCTTGCAATTTATGTAATTACTATGCACTTAATGCATACATATTATTAAAATTTGGGCTGTAATGGTTGTATTGATGTATAGCAACTTGAAATGCTCCCAAAAATGGCTCTACAGCATGTAGAAATATAAAGTAAACTCTGGCGGACTTGGTTCTATGGTAGGTCTTAAAGGGTTAAGCCCAGAGGACTCACAGTGTGAAGGCAGAAATGCAACAGTTGATGTCTAGTGCCTAGTGGGAACAGGAAATGTGCACTAGATTATAATCATCATCCAATCTAGATTAAATTTTTACTTGTGGTTCCACACATGATATACATCAGTGTTTACATTTGGTCAGGTGTTATTCTCCATCACCACCGGGTGGGCATAGGAGATGTTTGGTACAGATTGGCCACAGTATGCTTGGTGATATGGGGACGTGCAAGGGATATTATTGGATCTGCTTCATATTTGGGCAGTCTGCCTGGTTCATTAATATTTTATTTTCTCTCATTTACACATAGATTGTCCAATCTGGACCACACGTCCACTTTTGAACCCATTAGAAACTGCCATATTTGACTGTGGTCACAGCAGTATGTAGTGTGAACAGGAAATGTCATGTTTTACACATTAGGGTACAGTTTCAAGGCGGTTCACCCCAAGCAACTTCAAATTTTTCCAGGAAAGAGTTGGTCTTAGGTTACATTTAAAACTGTGAGTTACCAGCACCTGCGAATTAGCTGAAAACATCGGAAGATCCATTTTGTCAGCCATTCAAAGGTTCAGCAGTAGTGGACTCTCGGCAGCTGCAGTCTCGACTTCACAATCACTGCAGCACATGTCCAGCCAAATCGCTGGACATGCTCGTAGGCAAGAAGTGAAGCAGCTCATGGCGGTGAGAAGTGACGATCATTGGAGAGCAGACACAATGTGACCACAACCGGCACACTTTTGCACAGGAGGTTTTCGTAAAGCTTTTATTTTGGTATTTCCGTTGAGCCGTACAATAAATTTGCATGTTAGCTAAATATATAATTTCCTGTAACATTTAGATTTGTAGCACCCTCAAGGATTGACGTAGGCACTATGTAGAGTTATAAAACAGGGTTTATTCTGGTCTTGACAACCCGTGAAAACTGCTCACGGACAAAACAATAAAACAAAAACATCACATCAAAATGCGCTCTTGTACTTAGTATCAATCAATCAAAAGTCCTTAATTACAGAAAATAAAACATTTAAAATACACAAACTTCGTGAGCTGTCATCCAGGAGGGGCTAAATAGTCCTTTATGGCCTTCTTTCTCACTTATCGCTTCTCTTTGAACAATATTTTCTCCATGTGTGGAGCAACATGCAGACACCGTGTGCACTACCATAAAGTGGCTGGGTGGAGACCCAAACTGCAAACAACTGAACCCTCTATACTTCACCACCAGAGGGTGGAAAAGATAAAAATCTGGACAACAAACATAAAATGCAAAAGACCGTTACAAGATTTAACATTTGGCATTTAGATTTAAATTTAATATTTAGATTTAACATTTAGATTTAACATTTAACATTTAGATTTAATATCTAACATTTAGATTTAATATTTAGATATAACATTTAACATTTAGATTTAACATCTAACATTTAGATTTAATATTTAACATTTTGATTTAACATCTAACATTTAGATTTAACATTTAACATTTAGATTTAACATCTAACATTTAGATTTAATATTTAACATTTAGATTTAACATCCAACATTTAGATTTAACATCTAACATTTAGATTTAACATAAAAAATTTAGATTTAACATCTAACATTTAGATTTAACATTTAGATTTAACATTTAAAATTTAGATTTAACATCTAACATTTAGATTTAATATTTAATATTTAGATTTAACATTTAGATTTAACATCTAACATTTAGATTTAATATTTAACATTTAGATTTAACATTCAGCATTTAGATTTAACATTTAGATTTAACATCTAACATTTAGATTTAATATATAACATTTAGATTTAATATTCAACATTTAGATTTAACATTTAGATTTAATATTTAAAATTGTGTTTTAAATATTAAAAGTTACAAATATTTTACTAAATGTTGTAAAAAAGGACTCGGAAAAAACATGTTTTTGTAAGGTTTTGAGCTAAATGTGGAAAAATGTTGCCGTTAATTTCAGCATGTTTCACTTTACAAACGGCGCCCTACACTGATATGTTTCTTGTCAGCAATACTTAGAGTGCCCCCTAGAAAATTTCAAAAGCATTTCCTGCTCTATGTTTCATTTATTAGTCTGAAATTTGACAGCCTGATGTAACATAGCAAGATGTACAAAAAAGTCTTGTGGAGCAATATCCTAAGCCCAACAGTAAGTCAATCATTTTGAATTTAATGTGTAATTTTCAGCACATTTTTCGCCATTTTCATTTCCATTCAATAACATCTGCCTTGTCTTAATGTATCTCTGTGAAAAGATGTTTTGTTTTGTTGTGCTTACCCCTCATTAATAATAGTAAATGCAATGCCAACATTATGAGCAGACGTTCTCTCTCTTTGCTCTTGACGGAGGCAGTCGCATATTTCTCCTTCTCCCTCTCGCTTATCTTTCCTGCTTGGCTTCTCGTGTCTTTTTTATAATCTCGCCTCAGTCTAACCCTCAAAGAGTTTCTCAGTCCTGTTCTCTAAAATGAAACAAATTATGGATTTGATTAACTGGTCCCGTAACAGAATTGACATCTTCTAATTGATGCATTTATTGAAGCTTCTGAGCTATTTGTGTAATCTTCTCCTGAAGTTCTCGGGTAGATTTGGCCTTTTGATTGGGAATTTAACATCTCGTACAAAGTTAAAGACTTTTATTTAAGTTTGGTAGAATTCTATTTCAAAGAAAAACAAGACTCTGTTGATGACATCACATTTTGCATTCTAAGTGGATGACATCACACTCCATTTGCACTCCCTGACATCACACTCCAGATCAAAGGATCAAAGGGAAATTGAGCAATAACATTCTCTCAAAAGTCCTTAAGTAGGACACCAGCGTGCTCTCAGTATGTCTCAGAACTGTGCAACTGTATAGGAACACACCACGAGCCAACCTTTAGACAAAGATTTGACACGTTAAGTGTATGCAACAAAACACAGACCCAAATCCCGATCGAATAGAAAAAATATCATTCGATACTGTAAGACAAAAAACAAGAAAAATGCAACATATGCAGCAAAACCTTGATCCCCAGGAAGGGACCTCATCGGCCGTTGTTAGCCCTAAGCAGCAAAACCCAAACCCAAAAGGGAAAAACAAGGCACCAAATGAGGGGACTCCGTCTGATGCTGCCAAACCAAAGGGTGCAAACAAGAAGAAGATGCAGAAAAATGCAAACCCAAACCCCAGAGCCCTGGACCCAATCGACGGCCTGTGTAACATAAGCCCAATGCCAACTTTAAACCCAATAATGGGCAAGGGCAACATTGGCAAAATCCACAGTTTTTGCCAAAACGAGGGCCTGTGCAACATCAGCGCAATGCCCACTTTAAACCCAATAATGGGCCTGGGCAACACTGGCAAAATCCATGGTTTTTGCCAAAACGAGGGCCTGTGCAACATCAGCCCCATCCTGACCATAACACCAACGATGGGCCACCTCAGCCACAGCCTCACTTAACACCAAATGATGGCAGTCGTCCATACAATGAGACTGATGAACTGGGTGTGCTGAGATTCCACCTGCAGGAGGCTCAGCACATGTGCAAAACCAATCTTTATAAAATGACAGCTGCAAACCACAAAGCTGCTGCAGCTAAAACTCAGAATGATTGGGTTTGTCTGCAGCTACAGTGCTGCAGACAAAACGCTCAAAAAACCATCCTTGAGCTCTAAAAACAGCTGGAAGAGGCTCGTAGAAAGACACCCGAGGAGAACTTCACCCCTGAGGTGAGTGAGGCCCCTGTTGAAGACAGCAACACAGCTGTCACAGCTGCTCTTCTTGCTGTTTTTTGCACTGGACCTCTTTGCGAAAAAAATGATTTGAAGGCGCAAAATTTAAAAGAAGAGCTGGAGAAAACCAAAGCTTCCCACCAGGAAATCGTGGAGCAAAACCTGGAGAGCACAACAATCCGCAACCAACTCGGGCAAACAGAGGAAGAAAAGATCACACTTCAGGAGTTTTTGCTGTCTCTGCAAGAGACAATAAAAAAGCAAGAAGACCAGTCCAACGTTGCCAATCCTGAAAATTCTCCAGCCCAAAATGAGACACTCCAGGAGAATCAGCCAGAAAAAGAGGAGGCCAGCGCTACCAAACCAGAAAGTCCAGAGGCCCGAGATGACCAAGTGCCAAAAGAAAAACCAAAAAATAAAAAGGAGCGCAACTGGTTTTGGAGACTATTCACTTAAGTGACTTCCACTCCGTCTCCTATAAAATCACAGTAATATACAACTAAATATTATCAGTCACTTCCAGTGCCAAAACACCCATTTTTAAGCATATTTGCTTTAATATTTAGTTGTGCATAACTTTGTCATCGGCTCCACCCCCCCCCCCCTCTCCCCCCCAAACTGGTCGCGGCAGATGGCCGCCCCTCCCTGAGCCTGGTTCTGCCGGAGTACACATGTGATGTGATTAAATGCGGAATCAAAGTTAACTCACCCAACCAATTTATCCAGCAATTTAATTATGACACTAATTGATTAGAAAAAAATGCAAACAAAAATAATATTTTCATTACAGTATCAATACCAGTTCAGAGCTAGTTTGTAACATTATGCTAACAAGTTAGCATTGTAGACGTAAAGAGAAAGAATCTTGAATTAACGTGTTTGGAAGAATTCCACAACAGAACGGTGGCAGACGTAAGGAAATAGTTCAAAAAAGTTTATTGTGGAGCACAGTGTGTTATAAATAAAGTTAACATTTAGAGGATCCCACAGTTAGTTCAAAAAGGCTGGTGAGTTTGAAGACTGGCTATAAAGAATCTGGTATTTATTTTAGGCTAATGATACCTAAAAAAAAATACTCACCAGCATGAAAATTCTGTTATGCTTCTATTACTTGTTGTTAGTTCAGCCCTTATGTCATTTTTAGAGGAATGCTTTGTGTTGTTGGTTAAAAAAATGACTCGTGTGAGTGTGTCTGCAGATAAACTGCATTCAGCGTTAAAAGCAACACTTCCTCATATGTCTTTCCCACAAAGCAGAGCCCTCTAGTGGAGAATCGATGCACTGACATCAGAATTTGTTTTCTTCTTTGCTGCATTTTTTCTTTTTTTGTTTAGTTTTTACAAAGTACACATAGGAAATTATTAAATGTAATGTAATTAAACGTAATTATATTTTCATCAATACCTGTCAGTGTAACAGTGGGAACAGAGACGTGTGGTTTAGTTGTTATTTTGTGGTTTAGAAAAAAATCAACACTTGACAGAAGTTAAACCTGCAGACGTGATGACTTTGATGTTTTACGTTGTGTCAGGAACAGAGTTAATAATTTTACAGTCAAAGCTGCAGAGCACCCATAAAGTAAAACAAACCAAAGCTCACAGAGTAATATCATTAGCATGTCTCCTATTTTCATTAGACCTCTTTAAAGTGAAGCTGAAGTATTTCTATATTTCTGTTAATTACTTTCCTGTGTTGTCTGTTTTAGTACAATGTGTGAAACCCACTGACAGACACATCAGCTGTGGTGTCTCTGCTGTGACACTGAAGTTATTTCAGACACAAACTCTCCACAAAATGTTCCTTTAAATCACCATGGTAACAAACTCTTCTTTAGTGAGCAGGCAGTGTCTCCATTGTGGAGTAGAGATCAGCTGTGTGGTTCTCACTGAAGTGCAGTCTCCTGTAGTGATGATCATCCTGCTCTGCTGACTGAGCTGAGATACCCCCACACTGTGTCTTCACTTCAAACTGGGAGTTTAAGATCTTCTGAACCAGGGCCTCTGTCAGATGTCTCCAGCTCAGCTCCTCTCCTCACCTGAGTGTCCAGACCATACAGCCGCAGATCCTCAAGATGTTTATTGAGGTCAGTATCTCTCAACCCAAGACACTAACTCAGGCTCCCTCCCCAGTGTCCCAAGGTGACATTTCATGTCCCACTCATCAGCCACTGATAGCTCTGACCACCGTCCGACAAACAATAATGTCATGAAAGCATATTTTAATAAAGGGCTTTGCAAATATAGCTATTAACTTTTCGACAGTCCCACCAGGCACACGACCTGGCCACCCGTGTATCCGGCAGGGAAAGTACCTCCAGGACACTCAGGCCCACCCGAGCCCAGGCTTCTCGTTGAGAAGAGGGTGTCAATTGCATTCAGGGAACAAACGATGATCAAATTCATTATTGATGAGATAGCAGAGTAAAGTTACAGCAAATGGAAAGTGCTCTATACAAAACCTGGAGCTGTACTCAACTACAATACCTTAGACTTTTTTTTCAAAAGGCATCAACAGCACAGACACAGTGGATATCATTCACAGAACAATGTTTTCAACCAGGATGTAAACATTTTTATTTCTGCTGTTAGGTTGTTGTAATTGGACATTTTCACATGTTTTAAATGAGACAAAATGTTCACACTTCAGATGTTTTGTTAAATCCAATTGTTTATTTGTGGAATCCTTGGCCAGGAAGTGGAAGTCACTTAAGTGAATAGTCTCCAAAACCAGTTGTGCTTCTTTTTCTTTTTTGGTTTTTCTTTTGGCACTTGGTCATCTCGGGCCTCTGGACTTTCTGGTTTGGTAGCACTGGCCTCCTCTTTTTCTGGCTGCTTCTCCTGGAGTGTCTCGGTTTGGGCTGGAGAATTTTCAGGATTGGCAACGTTGGACTGGTCTTCTTGCTTTTTTATTGTCTCTTGCAGATGTCACCCTTTTTAACTGAGTAGTCCAAAATCAGTCGAATCCACAGTAATCTGTCATACAAAGTCAAGGAAAAAAACAATATTTGAGAATCTACTCATTGGGTTCAGTTAGGATCGTAAGGAGACTGGCAGTGGTAACTCAACTTAAAGAAGGAATATCCCTCCACTCAGAATGAGACACTGACTTAAACTTAAAGGAAGAAAAGTGATTTGAGTGTATTCAACATTTAAATTGTCCAAAACATAGACATGAACAAAACATTTAAATAATCTCAAACATGTAAATCTCAACAATGTACAACATATCACTTAAAGTGTCCATAAATGTTTTAGGTAGGCTGTCCATTTCAGTTCAGTGCACTTAGTATTCAGGGTTCTTAGTAAGTGTTAATTGTCTTTAGTCACTGGTTTGCTTTTTGATGCATCAGTTTTTTTGGTGTTAAGTGGAATCAGATCTGACCCAAAAAGGAAAAGTAACAACATAAAGCGTCCTGAGATCTCAGAAAAAATATTAATCCAAATAAAAATGGCAAATCGTTGCATCCTACCACCCTCCAAGTGAACAGGTGGCCTTCAGATTGAGAACGTCCTTTCTAGGCACCTCCAGTGGCATCCAGTCCTTAGATGGCACCGCTCGGTCCTTGCAGCAGATTTCTACCACATAAAAAAAAAACCAGCCAGGATATTCTTCAAAGAAACATTAATTCCGTAGCGCAACACGTTACAGACTGAATCTCCACACAGCTTTGCGCATCTAGCTCCGTGCAGGCGGATGCAGTGAAAGAAAGTCACCATGCATGCGCTATGGTGCATTCACGGTACATGGGAAAACTCAGAACTTAACAAAACAGTAACACTTCAAATTAGAATAAAAATGGAATACAATTGGCAATAAAATAACCATGGGTTACACTCTCCCCCTCTAAACGGCATGAGTCCCTTCATTCATCGTTGACCAACTGGGACCTGGTAAAGGTGACATGACAATTTTGGAGAATGCAACACCTAAGGTTTGGAAAAAGGAGCTAATAGCCAAGGTCAGCGGCTCTCCTAACTCATCATAAGTGAACTTCTGAGGTGGGCGTCTTTCTCTGTCAGAGCGCCTCAACCTCACTGGTTGTGTAGCACCAGCATCAGTACTAACAGCATCATCATTAATGACTGCAGGCTCTGGTGGAGTGAGATTTGCGTCAGTCATGGTAGGTGTCAAGTTGGGTTCGGGAATGTCAATCACAACATGGTCTGAAGACCTAGCATTGGAAGGAACATAGTCCACATGACTTGTGTTAGAGACTTCGGGTTGTGTCAAGGTAGGTTTTCCAATATCAGGTAAGGACGTTTCCGGTACAGCAGTGTCAGGGGATGATACAGGGGGACTGTCCATTTGCTGTTGGGCTTTAGGATGAGCTGACTCAGTTTGAATGTAAGGGCCTTTTATGATGATTTGTGGATTCCATGTGCCAATACATAAATCCTCTTCATCACTCATCTCATCCTCATCACTGTACTGTCCTCCATTATCCCTGTCGTTGCCTTTTGTGCGGTTTGGTTTACTCCTGGTCCTCATTTTCCTTTGATTCCCATTTTGAGAGTCCGATCCAACCTGATCTTCAACAGGTAAGAACCCGCAAGGGAGAAGCAAATCCCTGTGCAATGTACGCTGGGGGCCGTCTCCGGTTTCCGGTCTGACAACATACACTGGGCTGTCTTTGACCCGTTTGACAACAATGTGAATATTTTGTTCCCAACGGTTAGCAAGTTTGTGCTTCCCTCTAACATTCACGTTCCTTACTAAAACTCTGTCACCTGGAAACAGTTCTGCAGCTTTGATCTTTTTATCAAATCTCATTTTATTCTTCTCACCCATCTTTTGTGAGTGTTCGCTGGCAAGGGTGTAACTCTCTTGGAGGTTTTGGCCTTTAACATAGTCAGAGTAAGACTTTGGACTGGTTTTGCCCGGGTGAGTACCAAGGACAAGATCAATAGGCAACCTCGGCTGTCTGCCGAACATAAGTTCGTATGGACAGTACCCTGTTGTGTCATTTCGTGTACAGTTGTAGGCATGTGTTAATGGCCTAACAAAGTCTCTCCAATGGTACTTGTCTTTGTCCTCCAGTGTGCCTAACATGTCTAAGAGAGTCCTATTGTACCTTTCCACCGGGTTTCCTCGTGGATGATAGGGCGTTGTGCGAATTTTGCTTGTCCCAATCAATGTGCAGAGCTTTAACAAGCTTAGATTCAAAATCTCTGCCTTGGTCACTAAGCAGACGGCTAGGGATACCATAGGGGATGATAAGGTGATCCCAAAGAGCCCTGGCTATTGTCTTAGCCTTTTGATCTTTTGTCGGGACCGCGACTGCAAATTTTGTGAAATGGTCCGTCAATACTAACACATTTCTGGTGTCTCGACTATCGGGCTCAATACACAAGTAATCAATGCACACTAGCTCAAGAGGGTAAGTTGCCTGGATATTCTGTAGTGGAGCAGCCTTTTGGGGAAGGGCCTTCCTCATGAGACAACGTGGGCATTTCTTACACTTCTCTTCAATGGACTGAGCCATTCGTGGCCAGTAGAACCTTGCCCGAGCGAGATGTAAGGCACGCTCAACCCCGAGGTGACCAACCTCGTCATGTACACCTTTCAGGGCTCTGTCGCGGTACTTTTGGGGCAGTACTAACTGGTACACAAGGGAATCTCTGTCATTGAATTTCCTGTAAAGCACGCCATTACTGAGCTCGAGTTTGTTCCATTGTTTCAGCAGGAGTTTAACATCTGACGATTCAAGATTTGTTTCTTTGGGGCTGGGTTTCAAGCCTCTTCCCAACAGGGCTATAACACGAGTGAGAGAAGGATCATCCTTTTGTGCAGCGCACCAATCAGCATCTGTCATTGAGGGTAAGATGTCTTCTCTATAAGCCTCAGTGACTGAGCTGGGGTCAATAGCAAGACTCTCGACAACTGAGAGGGTTTCTGAAAGGCACGACACTGAGTGACACTGACACAAGGCAGAAAATGTTTCATGGTCAAGATTGTTTGGTATGTTAATGAGACGTTCTTTCATGTCATCAATACGAGCTTTTTCTTTGACAAATGCCTCATCTTCATGAGGAGGCTCTTGGGGCTGCCGTGACAACCCATCAGCATCTTTCTTTGCTTGACCTGCCCTGTACTTAATATTGAAATTGTAAGTAGACAAGGCAGCCAGCCACCTGTGTCCTGCCGCATCTAATTTCGCAGTTGTCAAAACATAAGTTAGCGGATTATTGTTGGTCAGGACTGTGAAGCTAGAACCGTAAAGGTAGTCATTGAACTTTTCACACACAGCCCACTTGAGGGCTAAGAATTCAAGTTTATGTGTGGGATAGTTCTGTTCACTCTTAGAAAGCCCCCTGCTAGCGTAAGCAACTGCTCTCAGCCTCCCCTCTTGCTCCTGATAGAGCGCAGCTCCCAACCCATCCCGACAAGCATCCGTGTGCAATACATAGGGGAGTTGTGGGTTGGCAAAAGCAAGAATTGGTGCAGAAGTCAGCTTTTCAATTATTGTTCGGAAGGAGGTTTCACACTCATGAGTCCATTGTTCCCCGAGAGGCTGAGTGGGACTGTAAGAAAGTCTGGGCAGTTCTCTCTTGTAAATCTTGCCTCTCTTCTTCGGTGGCCGGTAACCGGCAGTGAGACGATTCAGTGGTTTGGCTATCTTGGAGTACCCTTCAACAAAACGCCTATAGTATCCAGCGAACCCTAAAAAACATTTAAGCTCTTTGAAATTGGATGGGCGCGGCCAACATTTCAGAGCAGAGATCTTTTCGGGATCGGTGTGGACTCCGTGAGCATCCACAACATGCCCTAAATACTTCACAGATGTTTTGAAGAAGTGGCATTTTTCTGGGGATAATTTAAGACCGTAGTCTCTCAAGCGAGTAAGAACTTTCATTAGCCTGGATTCGTGCTCTTCTAATGTGTCTGAGAACACAATCAGGTCGTCTAAAAAGACAAGCACTTCGGTGAGGTGGAGATCACCCACACACTTCTCCATCAGGCGTTGGAAGGTGCTTGGGGCATTTGTAACACCCTGTGGCATCCTATTAAATTCATAGAAGCCAAGAGGACACACAAAGGCTGTCTTAAGCTTGTCCTCCTCGACTACCTCCACCTGATAGTAACCGGACTTAAGGTCCATGACCGAAAACCATTTAGCTCCACTCAGAGCTGTGAATGTCTCCTCAATATTTGGCAGGGCATATGCATCTCGAATAGTTCTTAGATTTAGTTTAATCTATGCATAGCCTTATCGAGCCATTCTTTTTCCTTACCAATACAATTGGTGAGGCGAAAGGACTTTGTGACTCTCGAATGATGCCTGCATCCAGTAATTCTCTTAGATGTTGTTTGACAGCTTCTCTGTCACTTGGGTGTATGGGCCTTGGCCGCTCTTTGAAAGGTGTTTCATTGTTCAATTTGATTTGGTGCTTCACAGCTGTGGTGTGGCCATGGGACATGTCATCGAGAGCAAAAACTTCAGGGATGGATCTCAGTTTTCCCAGAATTCGCTCTTTCCATTGGTCTGGGATGGGAGAATCATCAAGGTTGAATGTGAGGTTGTCGCTGTCTGGTTCATTTCGACTTGGAGGATTCCGAGTTTGACTCGATGCTAGTGGGGAAACGTGTTGGGCTGCACAAGCTTGAGCGACAATGCTATTTGACTGCAACGTAACAGCATGTTCACTAACATTGTGTACAATGACAGGTACTTTACTGCTGGAATTAAAAGGAATGTCTACTAAAGCAGATTCAAGAAGCAATCCGCCTGGTAACTTGTATTGCTCATGCGGCTCAAGAACAAAACTTGTGTTCCGGTTGTTCTTTCTTAACCTCACATTTCCCATTAGGCATTGTTTGTGTCTTGCAGGGATTGTCACTGCCCCTTTGCTATGCAACATGACAGGGCAGGAATGAGTATCATTTCTTTGTACTTGGGCAACATGTTGAAGGATCGTTGCAAACTGCTTAGAGTGTAGCTTACGAATGAACTTAGGACCATCTTGATGTACTAACTGTCCATAAACCCGTAAAAGCACATTTGTCCCTATCAACTCTGCGTCTGTGCTGTTGGGTAGTTCAGTCTACAGTCCCATTAATCATGTATATTAATCACATGTGCATGAAAAATAATTCTATATCAAACTAAAAGCAGTAGAAAAACCTGTAAAGCTTACACATGCTTGTAAATTAAGAAGTCGGATAAATGTTGTTGAGTACTGAATGAATCAGTTTGAGTATGAGTACAAAAGTATTAAATATGTGGAAAGCTAACCCAGGAAACAGCTGACCTACTAAAGCCTGTTTAAAGGTGTTTTATGTAGCATCATGTGACCTTAGCACTGATCCTGTTGTGGTTGATCAGGTTTACTTCTAACATATGAACCAATGAAGAAGTTGAAGTTGTACTGGGGAAATGTAAACTGACTGTTACAGTGTCATGTAAGTTTCCACTTCCCCCTACACTGTGGGTCAATCTACCTCTGGATTTGTTGAGGTAAATCTGGAGTGTTTCCTTCCCTTTTTTCCTCACTTGTTCATCACATTCACTTCTGACACACACTTACAAATACACCCGAGTCATAGAATTTTTCCATTAAGCTGTGTGATAAAAGGGACCCTGAATTGCCACCAGAGCATCAGCAGTATTCTCAGGTGCAGCTGAGATGGTGGTGATGTTGAACCAGTTCTGCCTTATGTGTGGGACCCACATTTGTACCTTTTCTTCCTTCCGTAGTAATCGAATGCCTTTCTGAGTTATTTATACTGACTTGAACGCAATATTTAGCCTCATGTCTGTTGATAAAATATGATATTAATATGAAATCTTAAAACTGACATGAAAGATGTCGTAGCGAACCCCCCCGAATGAAGAATGACACTTTACTGATGACGTTTTGAAGGTTTAATGGCAGTAAACCATCAATCTCTCTGTAAGAGCTGGGGATGTATACATAGAAACAGCGTGTAAGCAAATAATCCACAGTCTTACAATCGTAAACCTTATAACATGAAGTTCGTTTCAACGTAACATTTACCAAATGTAGCGACTGTCACAAAAACATCTAAACGTGTCCTCATTTATATCATGACCATACCTTGTGCCTCTATCAAGGGGGCTGCTAATGACAAAGGAAATCTCCATAGGCTCCGTTAAGCCATCACATTTCAAAACTCCCACGACTGCCGCTGAAAACTGCGCCAAAAACAGTTTTACAGGAAATCGTCCCATCAAAATAAAAGCTTCTACACCCGAAAAGGAAGTTGGTAGTAGAAAACAGCAATGAGTGCCAAAATAAGGTGCAAGGAAAGACATTCAGGGTTATTAACACTCCCACCAAAATTACGAATAATTGGTTTACATAAGAATTCAAATTCAAATTTTATTTGTCACATACACAGTCATACACAGTACGATATGCAGTGAAATGCTTACATAAGAACCAAAATGAATAATTTTCCCAAACAAAAGAACCCATGTAGGAGTTACCTTAAGAACTTTCTAACAACAATACAAGTTTTTGTACTGGACGCTCAACAACTGATAGTTTAGTAGAGCGTTGACCTTTATTATTGAGTCTCTTTTCTCCAAGTGAGATCTTTACCCTTCGCACAAGTCCATCTTTTCCACTGACAGTCTCTACAACTCTTGCAAGTCTCCATTTCCCTCTGGGTGCCAGTTCATCCATTTCCAACACAACATCACCTACTTTTAGATTCCTCTTTGGTGAGTGCCATCTTTGCCTTGAAATGATGTTGTGAATGTATTCTCGTCTCCAGCGGCTCCAGAACTGCTCTGCAAGGAACTGCACGCGGCGCCACCTCTTCTTGCTGTACAGGTCCTCATTTGAAAAGGCACCAGGTGGGGGCAACGGTGCATTGGATTTCATGTGCAGTAGATGATTGGGCGTGAGCCGCTCTAGGCTGTTGGGGCTGTTCAAGTTATCTATAGTCAGGGGTCTGCTATTGACTATAGCCATGGCTTCGTAGAATAACGTCCGTAATGAAGCATCATTGAGTCTGTCATGAGCCAGTGACAGAGTGGTATTCAGCACACTTCTGACAGTCTTTATCTGACGTTCCCACACTCCCCCTGCATGACTAGCATGGGGTGCGTTCATCACAAAGTCACATTGTTTTTCAGTCAAGTATGTATTTAGTCTCTGAGTGTCTAGCTCATTTAAAGCTGCTTTAAACTCATTCTGAGCACCAACAAAGTTCGTTCCCTGGTCACATTGGATGTGTCGAACTGCACCTCTGATTGAAATGAAACATCTTAATGCATTAATAAATGCCTCAGTAGACAAGTCCTCTAAGAACTCAATGTGAATGGCATGAGAACAAAAGCATATAAGTAGGAGTCCTTACCGTTTGTGTTGTTTTCTTCCCTTTGTTGTCACAAATGGACCAAAACAGTCCATGCCGCAGTGTGTGAAGGGAGGAGAGGGCTCTAAGCGATGTGGAGGTAGGTCACTCATCCTCTGACCCTCTGGAGCTTTGCGGAGTCTGCGGCAGATCACACATCGTCGGATAAAGGGGCAACTGTTTTACTCATTCCAGGAATCCAGTAGCCACTGGATCTGATTTCATTTATGCTGAATCCTTTTCCTTGGTGTTTTACTTTATCATGACAGTGAGATATTCTGAGTTTGGCTGCACAATGTTCTTTTGGGTTCACGATCGGGTGTTTGAAGGTGTCACTCGTTGCATGCTGGAGTCTCCCTCCCACCTTGAGGAGACCATCTGTATCCATGAAAATGTCCAGTTTAAACAGTTTGTTATGATGTGGGAGCTGTTCTCCTTTCTTCAGCTGTGTTATTTCCTGTTCATACGTTTGACTTTGTACATGTCGAATGATCACAAGTTCAGCATTTTTCTGCTCACTCACTGTAGCTGATGCATTTGACTTGATGTGTCTAGCCTTTCTTATGAGATGTGCTACAGCCTTAATTGCTTTGGACCAGGAGGAGAACTTACTTAGACATTCAGCAAGACTTACAGTGTCTGTGACTTTAGTTAACATTGTCTGTACTTTTCTGACTTCTGGATCTCCTATGGTCAGATCCAGCTCGACAGGTTGTGCTGTGGGCAGTTCATTTTTCCACAAAAAGGAGGGGCCAGTGAACCAGATAGACTTATTTAACTCATTGACAGTTACACCTCTCGAGGCACTGTCAGCTGGATTCAGTTCTGATGGCACGTAAAACCTCTGCTGAGGGCTTGTACTTTCCCTGATCCTCTGGACCCTGTTAGCTACAAAGGTGTGGAAACGACGTGCATCACTGTTTATGTAGCCCAGCACCACCTTTGAATCAGTCCAGAAATACTCTTTTGCACCATAACACAGTTCTTCCCGTAACATGTTGCTGACTGAGACTGAAACTACAGCTGCTGTTAGTTCAAGTCTGGGGATTGTGGTAAGATTAGTTGGAGAAACTCGAGCCTTTGCTATTACCAGAGAGCAGTGAACTTCACCTTTAGCGTTTTTTGCCCTCAGATAGCTACATTGTGCATAACCACTTGAGCTTGCATCTGAAAAGTGGTGCAACTCTATTTCTTTAGTTTCACCAAAGTTAGCAGGCAGGTAACAGCGAGGTATGTTTAGCTTGTCTAGATTTACAAAGTCACTTTGCCAACTCACCCACCTTGGCTTGAGTGCATTAGGTATGGGGTCGTCCCACCCGACACCATGCTGACACATTTCTTGCAAGATTTTCTTTCCATTCAGCACATATGGCGCTAAAACTCCAAGTGGGTCGTAGATCAACGCAACGGTGGATAGAATGCCTCTGCATGTGGCTGGCTGGACTTTCAGTGTGTTGTCAAATTTGAAACAGTCTTTTTCAATGCTCCACTGGTTGCCTAGTGCTCTTTCTTGTGGCATGTCTTTGAATGTCAAGTCTCTTATGTTAATGTTTACAGCACACTCTGATGCAGGTATACTTTGCAAAACAGTGTGATTGTGTGAAACAAACTTGTGGAGATGTAGGTTACCTTTGCGGCAGATTTCTCTTTCTTCTTGTGCCAACTGCATTGCTTCCTTCACTGTGTTTGTGCTCGTAACTCCGTCATCGACATAAAAGTCTTTCTCAACGAACTGTGAACCTGCTGGGTGCGAGTGGCAGTGCAGTACTTCCGTCCATAATTTGCACAGCCTGGAGATGATGCCGCACCAAAAAGGTGTACCTTCATTCTGTATGCTTGAGGTTGTGTGCTTGTATCACCGTTTTTCCACCAGAGGAAACGTAGATAGTCCCGGTCCCTCTCACTGACGTGGAACTGGTGGAAAATCTTTTCTATATCGCACATTAAGGCAATAGGATGTTGCCGGAATCTCAAGAGAATGCCAGTCAGATTGTTTATTAAGTCTGGCCCTTGGAGGAGATGATCATTGAGACTTGTTCCATTGTGTTTGGCTGAACAGTCAAATACGACACGCAGTTTTGTGGGCTTTTTGGGGTGGTAAATCCCATGATGGCGGATGTACCAATGTTCACCTTGTGTTCCTTCGTTGTGTACTTCTTCCACGTCTCCTCTTTCAATTATGTCATTCATGTATGCAACATAATCATTTTTGTAGTTCTCATCCTTGTTCAACCTTCTCCTTAAGTGTTCCAGTCTGATCTCTGCAAGCCTTTTGTTGTCTGGTAAGTTTGGCCTTTGCTTGAATGGAAGAGGCATCTCACAGTGTCCTTGTTCGTTTTTCTTTATCCCTTCATTAAGTTTTTCTAGAAAAACGAGATCCTCTTGTGAGACCGTTTTGTCACATGCCTTTGTGTCCTTGAAATCTGATTCAAGAACATTGACTATGTCCATTGGTGTTACAGCAGGCAATTCCTTTACCATGACCCTATGGCACAGACTTGTTTCAGTTTCATTTGACTCTGATAAGCCACCAACAATGCTCCACCCTAGGTCTGTCTGTATGGCAAATGGCTCATTGTCTTTTCCGAGTAGAACCTGTTTTGGAGCTAGAGTTCTGGGACAGTTAAATCCAATGAGTAGTCCAACATCACAACTCAGGAGAGGGGGTATCTGATCAACGATCTCTGACAGATGGGGCCATTGCCTTGAAGTTTCATTTGTGGGTATGTTGTCATAGTTAAATGGGATGTAGTCCTTTGTGTAGGAGGGTGGAAGGTCAATGTGAACATCTGAATTATAACCTCTCACACGTAACCCTGCTACTCTCTGACTTTTGACTGTCATGTGAACTCCCAGCATCGTGGTTAGTTTTAGCTTAACTGGATGGGATGCTGCTTGTAACTGGTTAGTTACCTCCTCACTGACAAATGTGTTGTCACTTTGTGTGTCTAATAAAGCGTACACAAGCTCCTCTTTAGATGGACTCTGGGTAGTGGAAACCCACACAGGAACAATCATGGAGGTACTACCTGATTGACCCACCTTAGTAACATTCAGAGCTGTGGCTGCCATGGTGTCATTTTCTGTGGTTGAAGCGACGTTTGTAGAGCTCTGAGGCCTTTCATTTGCCATGTGACTCTCATTGTGCAAACAGGTGGGGTGTCGTCCTTTGCAAGTGTCACATTTGTGGTGATGACGACAGTCTCTGGCATTGTGGCCCACCTTTAAGCACCTGTAGCACAGTTTATTTTCCTTCACAAATGTCCGTTTGTGGTCTAGTGACTTCGCTGAGAAGCTTGGGCACTTTGACAACTGATGACTTTCATCTTTGCAGAACATGCAGGCCACCTTTAACCTTGTGTCATTTGACTTAGTTTTTTCTCCTTGTACTGTGGAGACTTGAGTCACAGATCTGTTTGGGTTGGTCTCCCTTATGTATCTTTTCTCCAAGGATGAGCTGCATGAATAGAGTGCATATGAAGAAGTCACAGGATTACATGCAATTTCTGCCTCGAGTGCTACAAACTCTGCAAAATCCTTGAAAGAGGGAAAATCTTTGCCTTTCATGAGAGCAACTGTGACTTGACGGTTCCAACGTGTTGCAAGCCATTCTGGAATCTTTTGCAATAACTTTTGGTTTTCCTCGCAGTCATTTAGTATCTCTAAGCCCTTTACATGTGGTGTTGCTTGCAGACAGGTTGTGAGAAAATCAGAAAAGGCCCGTAGACCTTCTGCATCTTTTGAGTGGATTTTAGGCCCCTTTGACAGTTTGTCTCTGAATGCCTTTTGAACAACAAATGGCTGACGTAGCGTTGGTCAAGTCTTTTCCATGCATCTTTGTATGCCTCTTCATCACTGCGGTAGAACGTGCCCTCACGACACTTAAGAGCAGGACCAGTGATATACCTTTTTAACAAATACAGTTTTTTAGCTGGAGATATACCTTTGTGGCCCACCAGTGAGATGAAGGAAGCCTTCCATTCAATGTAGGTGATGGGATCTCCGCTGAACACGACGGGCACTGGCACTGGAATTCTGCTTACTGCTATTCTGTCTTGGATAGCTTTAGCCAGCTGAAATACATCTGTGGGAGGTGATGGAGTGACAATTTGTGAGTGCAGTTGTTGTAGAGGATTATTGACAGGGATGGATGCATATTGTTCCACATGTGGGTGATATGAACCTGTAGAGAGCTCTGAGGCTGGTTGTGCAAAGCTTTGGTTGATAACAGACATCCCATTGCTCTGTAACATTAACTGACTGTCCATATCAACTTTAAACTCCTTGTCATAAATCTCTAATTTTGCACGTGCTGCTTGCCTTTCCTTTTCTGCTTGTAAATGTTCTAGTTCAGACCTTATTGCATCCAATTCCCTCCTGTGTTTCTCTTCCATTTCTCTTATTTTTTGTTTTTGTTTTATTTCCTCTTGTGTAATTTTATACTGAGCTTCTTTTGCAGCTAATTCTGCAACAGCATCGATTCTTTTGGCTGCAATGCTTGCTTCAGATTGGTAACTTGACTGTGATGCAGTACCAAATATGGACTTAGCATGTTCATAAGCTAAGAGCTGATGGAGGCGCTGCCTTTCTCTATCTACATCATACTCATCTATAGCTGCTAAACGCTCAGATACTATTTTCATAATGTCCTTTGTCACTGATTCACAAGAGTCCATTTTGCGCCTTATGACATGGGATGGTTCATTACACTCTCTATATTCACTGTATGCTTTCGTCATATCATTTACTGTCCTCAATCAATATCATCAGCCATTTCTGCTAACCGTGAATCTGATAAATCAGTTTTCAGGTCTTCTCTGTATACTCTGACCTGGCCTTTCCAATGTTCATAAATGGTTAGCAGTTTCTTCTCTCTTTTATTCTGTTCATCCCTTTGATATAAAAGCATTTTCTCTGTGGGCACACTGGGCCGTTCTGATCGCCTTGGGAACGTTTCATTAGCTGTTTCATTGGCTTCGCATGTCAATTCCTTTCGTTGTTCCTTTTGGTTTATCTGATCTCCTTCTATATTTTCCAGTTTGAGAGCAATTGCTTGTTACCGGACCATTGCTGTAGCTTGCTGCTCCGTGCCGTGCTTTTACCGTTCCGATTGCAGGAAGCTCTCTCTCTCGCTGCTCCCGGAGGTAAGCTCTTACTGCTCCCGGAGGCAAGCTCTTACTGTAGTGAACCCCCCCGAATAAAGGATGACACTTTACTGATGACGTTTTGAAGGTTTAATGGCAGTAAACCATCAATCTCACCGTAAGAGCTGGGGATGTATACATAGAAACAGCGTGGAAGCAAAAATAATCCACACTCTTACAATCGTAAACCTTATAACATGAAGTTCGTTTCAACGTAACATTTAACAAATGTAGCGACTGTCACAAAAACATCTAAACGTGTCCTCATTTATATCATGACCATACCTTGTGCCTCTATCAAGGGGGCTGCTAATGACAAAAGAAATCTCCATAGGCTCCGTTAAGCCATCACATTTCAAAACTCCCGCGACTGCCGCTGAAAACTGTGCCAAAAACAGTTTTACAGGAAATAGTCCCATCAAAATAAAAGCTTTTACACCCGAAAAGGAAGTTGGTAGTAGAAAACAGCAATGAGTGCCAAAATAAGGTGCAAGGAAAGGCATTGTGACCATACACTTGTGGGCGTCACACACTCCCCAACAAAAAGAAAATGGCTCCTGACATTTAACCTCTTACCCTTTAACATTCATTATACTCATTACTCAAAAAACTCAAATCACATCCCCTTCCCACATACCCACATTCCTTGTGTACTAACATGTATAGATTGGGCAGTTATAATATACAGGGAAGGTCCCTGGGTGTGCACAGTAAGATGTTGGAATGCGATATGGCACTAGGGGGAAGTAAGGTAACAGGGGATAAGGTGGCATGGTGTAGTGTGTTGTGTTTGGTGACTCGTGCACTTCAGCACAACTGACTGATGGATGCACCCGGAGAGAGGGCTTGCCAAGTTTGTCATATGTGAAATGTGTAACAGGCCGTCGTTCTCTAGTAGACCTTCTTAGAACTGATTCATTAGTCGGCGGGGTCCCGTTAGGTGTATACTGTGCCCTTTCTGAAAGCGGCAGTCCAAATTCTCCTTCGTCGACTGTGAAAGGCACTTCAGTGACTCCTGATTCCCGTACCCTCTCATGTTCCTCCTCTCCCATGTCGTTGTCAAGTTCAGTGCTTTGGTGTCCACCATCTTGTTCCATTCCTTTTTCCCTCAATTCATCTGTGGCTGTTCGTTCCTCCAATACTATTGCTTCTGTCAGCTGAGGTGCTCCACAGTTGACCACTCTGCTGAACTCACCTGTTCCCCTTGAGGGTCCAACAGTATGGTTACAGGTATGTAGAGCATCCTCTTTGTTTCCACTCCTCAAATCATACCTCAACTCATAATACATTGAACTCTCATCGTCATCAGAGCTTGTGTCAGAGTGGGGCTGAAACTCTGTCTCTCTTTGAGCTGGTTTTGATTTCTTTTTCTTGACGGCGGATGGCCCGTCCCCCTTATTTACAGCAGGCAAGTCCACAGGAAGCTCATTGACAAGATGCAATAGATTGCGATGCAGAACACGCACTTTCTTCCCCTTTGCCTCTGAGGTCACTCTGTACACTGGGCTGTCATTGATCTGTTCCTTCACCACATAAATGGTGTTCTCCCAGTAGGACCTTAACTTGCCAGGACCACCCCTCTCAGTCAGGTTCCGCACTAGTACTCTGTCTCCAGGTTGGAGTACTACTCCTTTCAAGTGCCGGTCATAGTGTTTTTTCCCACGATCACTTGACTTTTGGCTGTTTCCAGATGCAATCCTGTAAGCTTCAGTCATTCGTTCTTTCCATTTCTCAGCATAACCTCTTGCAGTTTGTGGCTCTCCATCAGTAACCAACTTGAACAGGAGGTCTACTGGCATTCCTGGATGTTGACCAAAAAGCAGAAAGAATGGTGAGTAACCCGTAGCTTCATGGCGCGTGCAATAGTACGCATAAACCATCTGTGGGAGATACTCTCTCCATCTTTCTTTTTTTTCTACACCCAGGATCCTCAGCATCTGCAAGATGGTACAATTAAAGCGTTCAGCTGGGTTGCCCTGAGGGTGGTACAGGGTTGTTCGAGAGTGCCCCACATTGCTCAACTGTTGTACAGTCCGGAAAAGCTTGTTCTCAAACTCCCGCCCCTGATCATGGTGCAGCCTTAAAGGGTAGCCAAATCTGGGGATATAATCACTGAAAATCCTTTCAGCTGCAGTTTTGCCACTCTTGTTGCGGGTTGGATAGGCCTGGGCATACCTAGTAAAGTGGTCTACCACAACTAGGATATACTGATATCCGCCCTTGCTTGGCTCTAAGTGGAGGTAAACGACTGAAACCAATTCCATTGGTGAGCTTGTGGTAATGCTGGACATGGGAGCTCGGACATGTGTCACCGGTTTCTTCTGTTTGATGCACGGACACTGCCGGGTGACATAGGCTTCGATGTCTCGCCTCATGTATGGCCAGTAGAACCGTTGCCTCGCCAGGCTGAGAACTCTTTCTACCCCGATATGCCCCATGTCATCATGCAGATGTTTCAGGACCAGGGATTTGAAGCTAGCTGGTAAGACTAGTTGGCGCTTTTCTGCAGTCTTACGATACAGAACTCCATCTTCTAAGCTCAGCTTTGTCCACTCATGCATCATTTTCCTTGCAGGACCTCTCACATTCCGTCTCATGTCATCTGTCAGCTTTTGATCTGAGTCTTTCATTTTCATGATCTCACCTATCGCAAGGTCTGCTCTTTGAGCCCTTTGCAGTTCATCCAAATTGATGGGCTTGACCATTTCTTGGATTACTGGTTCAAGCTGGTCACCTTGTGCTAGAGCCAGAGCAGCGATCCATGCGACAGCTCCATGCTTGCCTGCTCCACATCCCTCCCAAGTAGCGGCAACAGCTTCTTTGGAGAGCTCTTTTGTACATTCAGTGACGTATCTGTCAATGTCAAGGGGACTCCTCGACAGGGTGTCTGCGTCAACATTTACTTTGCCAGGTCTGTACCTTATATCAAACCTGAAATCTGATAGCTCTCCCACCCATCTGAACCCAACCGCATTCAACTTGGCAGTACTCATGACATAAGTTAAGGGATTGTTGTCTGTGTAGATGGTAAAATACGGGGCATAGAACAAGTAATCCCTGAACTTCTCGCAGACAGCCCACTTGAGGGCGAGAAACTCAAGCTTACCCGAGTGGAGTCTGTAATTCTTTTCAGCCGGTGTCAGTGTTCGGGAGCCGTATCCAATCACTCTTAGCCTCCCATTCTGATGTTGGTAGAGAACGGCCCAGAGTCCTTTATCAGATGCGTCTGTATGAAGGACGAAGGGAAGCTCAAAATCCGGGTAGGCAAGTACAGGGGGGTTTACCAACATATCAATCAACTTACACAGGGCACCCTGGTGCTTCTCTGCCCACTCAACTGGTGTTTTGGATTGTAACTGTGCACCTTTCCCCTTCTGTCCTGTAACCTTCCCCAGAAGATGCTCCTCTTTGGTTTTCTTGGGTTGCTAAAGCTCATAGATGGGTTTTGCTATTCTTGAGAAATCCTGGATATATGAGCGATAGTAACTCAGGAACCCAGCGATCCTCCTCACATCTCCCACTGTGGCAGGTGTCTCCTTTTTCAGGGCGTACACTGCCTCGAGATCTTTTGGATCAATGCGTACTCCTTCAGCTGACACTAAGCGTCCAAAATACCTCACTTCTCTTTTAAATAGGTCACATTTTGTCGGCCGGAGTTTGACTCCGTATTTCTGCAGGGCTCTCAAGACTTTCCTCAGCCCTTCCACATGTTCCTCAAAAGTCTTGGCGTAGCACAAGATGTCATCCAAGTATGGGATGCAGCACTCATCCCGAAGGGGAGACAGCATTTCTTCCATACTGCGTTGGAATGCATCAGGTGCGTTGGTAAGGCTGAAGGGAATTCACACCCATTCATAAAGGCCCCAGGGGGTGATGAATGCAGTCAGATGGCGGGATCCTTCTGCTATAAAGCCCTGGTGATAGGCTTTTCCCTGGTCCAAAATGGAGAACCAGTTGTAACCCCCTAAGGTGTCAATGAGGTCCTGGATTCTTGGTAATGGGTGGCGATCAGGTACTGTGCGCTGGTTCAGGAGACGGTAGTCGATACAGAGCCTTAGGGAGCATCCTTTTTCTGCACGCAAACTATTGGCGCAGAGTAAGGAGATCTAGACTTTACAATCCATCGTCTTGCTAGGAGGTCCTCAATATACTCTTTAACCTCCTTATAGAGGGGTTTTGGAATTGAGGTGTACGATTTCTGAATTGGGGTTGTGTCTTTGAGTGTTATTGTCATTTCCAAGCTGGGAATGCACCCCATGTCATTCTCATCACGTGCAAAAGCCCCTGACTCTTCCCTTAACATTTTCTTGGCAACAGTTTGTTGGTCTTCAGTCAGGTGGCTAACATCAACAGGTGGATCCCATTCCTGTGTTGCTTGATCTTCACCGCACTGCTGGGGTATTTGAGATACATCAGAGTCTACATCTTGAGTCACTTTGGGCTCACCAAGGTTTGGTAAGTCAGTTTGTACGACTCCTGCTATTGGTTCAATAGTTCCAAGGGCTGCTCTGCCGGTGAGGGTCACATCGTGCTTAGTGTGGTTGCCAATAGGTACTTTGACAAATGGGACTCTGGCATCACAAACTTTGAGGAGGCTGTTGCCAACATCAAGCTGTTGCAGTTGTGGGTTGCTCTCAGTTGGTTCAAAGAGCACGAGGGGGGTGGACATGTCAACTGTAGAGGAGACTTTACACTTAACATACTTAACTTGACCAGCTGGGATTACTACATCATGCAGGCCCACTTTTAGGACACTGTGGCTGACCCCGTTATCACTGGTAAGCTTGGTCTGGATGAAGTTGACCAGTGCCGTCGCTGTGTCATCCTGGAGGTTCATTGCGCTGCGAAGGAGGCTCACAATGGTGGGTATGAGATTTGTACTAGCATTTGGCCCCAGTATCAGCTGTTCAATTACATTGAAACATATCAGGGGGCAGTCCATGGGCACACTGCTTACTAAAAAGGGGACTTAAAAAGGGGACGTACAGTCAAGTTTGGGTCACTATTCTCTACAAGACTCACCATCACGCCCACCCAGCCGTCGTAGAGTAATGGCTGGCCATTAACACCAAGCACACTAAGAGCCTTATCTCCAATAAGTTCTGTCAGTGGCCGGAGTTTGTGGTCAGAGAGGTAGGTTTTTGCCCACTGGCGATCAATGACACTCACTTGTGCACCCGTGTCAAATAAACAGTCCACTGCAAACACTTGATTTTACATTTTTTTTCCAACAAGCTGTGCCACTCTCTCACTTGCCCCAGTGTCTGCATTTTTCATTGGAAAAACTACTCCTGACATGAGCAAACTCTTCTGAGCACGTACCTGGTGATTTTGGGTCTGGCTGTCCACTGGTTCTGGGAGTGTGTGTATCAGCAGGAGGCCAACTAGAGCTTCTGGGTTGGCTTCGTTTGAGACATCCCACTGCCCCACTTTCAATACACTTGGGACAGCCGTACTGTTTTGCAGTTTGTCTGGGCTTCTGCTTTGGGTGTGCACACTGACAAGTAGGTTCACGAGCCTGACTGGCTGTGAGAGACTCCACCACTTTGGTCAGGTTTTCCACCTTTGCAGCCAGCTCTTCACTCTCGCAGAACAGAAAAGATTGACAGGGGAAGTTTATTTCTGCTGCTTGTATCTGTGATCACATTCTTTCAATCATTACCCAAAGCTTATAACCATAGGTGTAGATAAGGACGTAGCTCAGACAGTAAATTTAGATCTTTGCTTTTACACTCAGCTCTATCTTCACTTCAAACTGGGAGTTTTTGAACCAGGGCCTCTGTCAGATGTCCCCAGCTCAGCTCCTCTCCTCACCTGAGTGTCCAGACCATACAGTGATCCTCAAGCTGTTTATTGAGGTCAGTATCTCTCAACCCAAGACACTAACTCAGGCTCTCTCCCCAGTGTCCCGAGAGGTGACATTTCATGTCCCACTCAACAGCCACTGATAGCTCTGACCACCGTCCGACAAACAATAATGTCATGAAATCATATTTTAATAAAGGGCTTTGCAAATATAGCTATTAACTTTTCGACAGTCCCGCCAGGCACACGACCTGGCCACCCGTGTATCCGGCAGGGAAAGTACCTCCAGGACACTCAGGCCCACCCGAGCCCAGGCTTCTCGTTGAGAAGAGGGTGTCAATTGCATTCAGGGAACAGATGATGATCAAATTCATTATTGATGAGATAGCAGAGTAAAGTTACAGCAAATGGAAAGTGCTCTGTACAAAACCTGGAGCTGTACTCAACTACAATACCTTAGACTTTTTTTTCAAAAGGCATCAACAGCACAGACACTGTGGATATCATTCACAGAACAATGTTTTCAACCAGGATGTAAACATTTTTATTTCTGCTGTTAGGTTGTTATAATTGGACATTTTCACATGTTTTAAATGAGACAAAATGTTCACACTTCAGATGTTTTGTTAAATCCAATTGTTTATTTGTGGAATCCTTGGCCAGGAAGTGGCAGTCACTTAAGTGAATAGTCTCCAAAACCAGTTGTGCTTCTTTTTCTTTTTTGGTTTTTCTTTTGGCACTTGGTCATCTCGGGCCTCTGGACTTTCTGGTTTGGTAGCGCTGGCCTCCTCTTTTTCTGGCTGATTCTCCTGGAGTGTCTCGTTTTGGGCTGGAGAATTTTCAGGATTGGCAACGTTGGACTGGTCTTCTTGCTTTTTTATTGTCTCTTGCAGAGACAGCAAAAACTCCTGAAGTGTGATTTTTTCTTCCTCTGTTTGCCCGAGTTGGTTGCAGATTGTTGTGTTCTCCAGGTTTTGCTCCACGATTTCCTGGTGGGAAGCTTTGGTTTTCTCCAGCTCTTCTTTTAAATTTTGCACCTTCAAATCATTTTTTTTTCACAAAGAGCCTCACTGGTGCTGAGTTTGTCTTTCAGCTCAGCAAGCTCACAGTTGGCTCTTTGTTCCTGATCTTTGCGCTTTGCAACTTCCTCTTCAAGATTCTTTTGAGTTTTGAGGAGCTGCTCACGGAGTTGTTCGATCTCTTCTTGCTGTTTTTTGCACTGGACCTCCAACTCAGCTTCTCGAACAGTTTTTACGTCTGTAGAGTCTGTGTGTGGAGCTTCTGCAGTTTGTGTTGAAGCGTCCACACTCAGCTCTGCAGCTGTGACAGCTGTGTTGCAGTCTTCAACAGCAACACAGGTGGCTGGGGGTGGCTGTAGCTCAGGTGGTAGAGCGGGTCATCTACTGATCGGAAGGTTGGTGGTTCGATTCCTGGCTTCCCCTAGTCTGCATGCCAAATATCCTTGGGCAAGATACTAACCCCAAATTGCTCTCCGATGCATCCATCGGAGTATGAATGTGTGTGAATGTTACTTAGAAAGCACCTAGAAAGATGTGCTTGTGTGAATGGGTGAATGCACAAGTTGTATAGAGCGCTTTGAGTGCTCAGAAGAGTAGAAAAGCGCTATATAAGAACCAGTCCATTTACCATTTAACAGGAGCCTCACTTACCTCAGGGGTGAAGTTCTCCTCAGGTGTCTTTCTACGAGCCTCTTCCAGCTGTTTTTGGAGCTCAGGGATGGTTTTTTGAGCGTTTTGTCTGGCAGTCAGTGCAGTGAGTTTTAGCTGCAGCAGCTTTGTGGTTTGCAGCTGTCATTTTATAAAGATTGGTTTTGCACATGTGCTGAGCCTCCTGCAGGTGGAATCTCAGCCCACCCAGTTCATCAGTCTCATTGTATGGACGACTGCCATCATTTGGTGTTAAGTGAGGCTGTGGCTGAGGTGGCCCATCGTTGGTGTTATGGTCAGGATGGGGCTGATGTGGCACAGGCCCTCGTTTTGGCAAAAACTGTGGATTTTGCCAGTGTTGCCCTGGCCCATTATTGGGTTTAAAATGGGCATTGGGCTGATGTTGCACAGGCCCTCGATTGGGTCCAGGGTTTCTGGCTCTGGGGTTTGGGTTTGCATTTTTCTGCATCTTCTTGTTTGCACCCTTTGGTTTGGCAGCATCAGATGGAGTCCCCTCATTAGCACCCCCTTATTTATGGCTCGGGTGCTTTTAAAACCAAAGAGAGACACTGACTATAATGGAAAATATAAGTCTTGATGCTTACAAGGAGATGATAACAGATGTAGGTGTCAGTAGTAGAAGTACACATTTAGGTGCCCTTGACAGTAACCATATCAGTATAAGGGTTAATTGTTTTGTTTTTTGTTTTTTAATATATCAAATTCATTTTAGTGGACTGAATGTACTTCAACACAAATTGCCAATGTATATATATATACATATATATTAGGGGTGCAACGATACTCGTATCGATATTGAACCGTTCGATACAGTGCTTTCGGTTCGGTACGCATATGTATCGAACAATACAAAATTTTTAATTTATTTTATCAACTTTCCTTCTGACGGTGCTGTCTGTGTTGAGCGCTCAGTGGATCTGCGCTCGACAGTGCAGCCTAGGCGGAGTAGTCGAACGCAGATTCACTGAGCGCAGGGCAAGCTAGGAGACAGAAGCTAAGCTCGTTGCAACATAGCAAACTGAACCTCCCCCACCCTCATTCAGATCTGGCGTTTGGAACTATTTTGGTTTTCATGTGACGTATGACGCTGAAGGTAAGCGCGTCATGGACTAAAGTAAAACAGTATGTTGGATGTGCCACGCAATGCTCAATTACAACTAGTGTGTTAGCGCAGTTAGCTCGTTAACGTGTTGGCCGTCCAGCCCCACGCACGGGGCGATCCGTGATAGCTCGTTAACGGAGATTTGCCGTGTTGTGGCGTTAACGTCATTTCAGATTAACGCTGACAGCACTAGTGGGAACACAACGAATATGACTGCACATTTACTCCGACATCATCCTAGTGCAAAGACAAGTGGAAGCAGACAAAAACAACAAGCAGGCATGCTACAAACTTTACCCGAGTCATTTAGACAGCCGTTAGCACATGATTCTCCTTATGGGGACCTGATATGTTTAATATGCTGCTGAGAATATAGCCCAGAAGAAGCGTATAGTAGAGCTTTTATTTTGGAAAGAGACATTTCTCTGTAATAAACTCTGTTTTCCAAAGATGAGGGATTTCTCGATCAGGTAGATTTATTATTACTTTGTTGTTTCAGCAACATTAAATTTAAAAACTGTACTTTTGAGTTAAAATATATATTTATAATTTTAATAAATGACAAATTAAAAAGGCATGAACATTTTTTTTTGTATCGAAAAAATATCGAACCGTACAGAACCGTGAATTTTGTGTATCGTTGCACCCGTAATATATATGTGTAACCCGGGTTAAAAAAGATGCATAAATAGTAAAAGATAAGTGAAGTCTTTGAATATAAATATCAAAGAGTTCATTTATTTAAATTTTCTTGTATATTAAAAAGGTAAAAGTTCATGTAAAATGATTAAAAACATGTTTGCATTGTTTAAAATAAGTTATCGTTCTTTTATTGTGAATTGCTTGTGAGAACTGTAATTTCCTACGGGGATATGGTCTGTGAAGGTAACACAGGGTGGAGAAGAAAAAGAGAGAAAAAGGAAGAGAGCGCAAGAAGAAGGGCGGTGGTGCGTGAGTTACACGGAGCATCTGGAGCAGTTAGCTTGTTTTTATGTACTAGTAGTAAGTGTGTTTTGACTTTTCGGACAGATAAGTCACAGTGTCGGTAGGTTAGTGACATGACACATAAAGTTTCGGCGTGAAGCTGCTGGACTGTGTGTTTTGTTTACTGCGGGGTGCACGCATTAAGTTAAAGTGAGGCTAACCCAGCCGTTCGCTAATAAGGACTACTGTAGACTGCCGTTTCGCTAACATTGTGGAATTTAAAAAGCTACAGAGGATCGTTACCGAACTGGATAACGACGGACACACCCCAGATAGTCACTCTGAGTGCCCGCGTCACTCAGAGTACCTCTGGCAACGTGGGAAGCTAAAACAGGAAGCTTGTGGAGCACGTGGAGATCACGGACCTTCCTCATCTTTGTGCTACTGCATTCAGAGCGGAGTGTTTCTGAAGGAGCTGAAGACAACTTGTTGCCTGGATTAATCTGGTGGGAATTGCACGTTTCACAAGGTACTGAGTTTATTTGTTTATATTTTGCTCGTTGAGTGAAGAACTTCCGGTTGGGAGATCGTTTTGGATTTTTACTGGAGCAATACAGGCCTGCAACGTAGGGTTTATCTCTGCCGGCTTTAGGTTTAGTTTGGGACTGTAATTGTTTTATCACTGGTGGTTTACACTGTATATGTGGAGATTCTGTGTACAGTGGGTAAATTGCTGTGTGTTTTTTTTGGTTTGCCTGAATACTGAAATCTGCCTTTTTATTATTTTGTTTTCATTGTTTGGTAAATTAAAGGAGGGTTGCAATGCTCTACTTTACATGGTGTATGACATGATTTACTGCACTATAGACACCAGTGTTCATTTTCGGGTGTAGTGCCACTGTTAAGGAATAAGCTTCTTTGATCCCAGAAACAAAAGAGAAGTTAATTTAAAAATATCGTACGAGAGTACACTAGAAAAAGAACCCAATGCCCATTTATTTAATGGTATTGAGTAAATGAGGGCTGCATATATATATATATATATATATATATAGATATATAGATATATAGATATCTATCTATCTATCTATCTATCTATATATATATATATATATATATATATATATATCTATCTATCTATCTATCTATCTATCTATCTATCTATATATATATATATCAAATCAAAGCTAAATGTATCACCTCATCAGGAAATGCGGGGACACAGTGGTGTGCCAGTTTAAGGCAATGATATGAATGCTGACTGTTGCTGGGCCACGTGCACCCAATAAACTAACTGTGCTCCCTCCCTCAGAGTTACACTAATTCATATAATTTTGGTGCTGAAAAAACTCAAACACCCTTGTTGCTGAGACATTATTCCAGTGCAAGTTCAGATAATTTTTTGAGTGAGTAGTTTTATTTGTATGTATTTGTATAGCGCTTTTACTAGTCCCGCCTAGGGACCCCAAAGCGCTTTACACACCCAGTCATCCACCCATTCACACACTGGTGGAGGCAGCTACAGTCGTAGCCACAGCTGCCCTGGGGCAGACTGACAGAGGCGAGGCTGCCATATCGCGCCATTGGCCCTTCTGGCCAACACCAGTAGGTGGTAGGTGAAGCGTCTTGCCCAAGGACACAACGACCGAGACTGTCTGAGCCGGGGCTCGAACCGGCAACCTTCCGATTACAAGGAACTATGGCATTCCTTGTGTTGTCTGCCAAAACTGATGTCACCAAGTACCCATGGCAATCCATGGGTATACGTTTGTCACGACTGACTTGAGTGGCTGAGTAAGTTTCAGGGTTGCTAGATTAAGACAAAAACTTTAAAATGGAAATCCCAAAGAGTTTTCATATTTAGATGATCAAGACTTAAAATGGAGAGGAGTTCAGTCACTTTGATATTGATGTGGTTCTTTTTTGTTCTCACATGTTTTGTCACGGTTTGCCAGGGCAAGCCGTGGGGAATGTTGGAGAAAGGACCCAAACGCTGGACTTAGTGCAATGAACAGTGCATTTATTTACAGTGGGGGTAAATCTACACCACACAATAAGTCTCCCGAGTGCTCCCTCAACTCCTGTGTCGTGCCTTCTCCCAAGTGCTGGTATTCCGTGCTCTCTGCTCCTGTGCCTACGCACACCCCGTGCGTCCTGCAGTCCCGTGTTCCGCTCTCCTGAGGAAAAACCAACAGACGCAGCCGTTATGGCACCACTCCAGCAGGCATACACTTAACAGTACTTGCGACACTGACATGGAGTCTAACTCAACGATCCTGCGCCGGAGGAAGCTCCATCGCTCTGTTAAGTAGCTCCCCCGACGAGCCTGATCAGAAGCAGGTGTGTGGGAACCTCGGCGTGACCAGCAGCTGGCAGGGCCACACCCATCAGGCCTGCAGGTGGCTGTCCTTCATCCTCCAGCCACACCCTCAGACACACACGTACACACACCAGCATGGAACACAAGAGCACAGTGCAGCAAACATACACCCAATAATAATAACAATAATAATAATAATAAAGGTTCACACCGTTCACGGACCCCGAGTCCCCGGAACCGGGTCCGTGACATGTTTACACTGAATTGCTTATCATTGCTCGGGTTACCTCTTTGAAAATCTTGGACAAAATGAATTTTGGTAAATGCTAAATGGACTAATTTTGTTATGGCGCTTTTCTACTCTCCTGGAGCACTCATTCACACCCATCCATACAAACCCTTTTTATGCTTAAATGCTTTCATTTCAGCAGCAGATATAAAAAACATCTGGCATATTTTTATGATATCAGTGATGCATCAATTCAAATTAGAGTCAATGATGTGGATTCTGTTCTCAGTTGTTTTTATGGATCTAATAAAGTCTAATAAAGTTAACTGCAAAAATGAAAAGGATCCCCACTTTGAGCGAGTACATTAGGTTTTGACTATTGAGCGATGAATCAACGATTAACAGTTCATGGAAGAATATGTGTCATAGCCAACCTGTTCTACCCTAATTATGGTATCAACTAAGACTGGGAGGTATGTTATTGTACTTCACCACACTTCTCTGTCATTTGTAAAAAAAAAAAAAAAAAAATGCTTGTTAACCTGTTGACAATGTTTTTCAGCAAATGCCATAAAAAAGTTATAAAAATCAGTCCCTCAGCTTCTGATAAAAAAATCAGTGGCACAGCATTTCAAATTATGTGAAGCCAAATAAAAATTGGTGCTCAAAAGATAAATGAGAGAAGAGAGCAGACTTCAGCAAGGCCTCAAAGAGACGTTCTCATGGATGTCCAAAAGATGATGTTCTCATGGATGAGTAACTTGTCTTTGTGCTTTTGTAAAGGGCTCAGATATTGTTATGTTGAAAATATGCTCTCATGCTGTAAAATGTGTGTGATACAGAAGCTGGGCATTGTATAAACGAGTGTGCTTCTCTGGTGACTCTGTCTATTCAGTGGACTATACCTGTCTGTCTATACCTGTGGTTCACAGGCTTCTCTCTTGTTCTCCATGTTTATAGACATTTCAGTTGACTTTAAATTACTTTCCCAAAGCTCAGTTGCTAAAGGGCTTATGGTAGCCTAATTGAAGAAAAAAGTTTATAGTATAAGTTAATAAACGTACCTTGTCCCCGATCACTGACTGGGGCTGATCAAAAGGTAGAATGATGTTATGCATATCACTGATTACTGCTGTAAGGTTTGGGGTGTTTTTGCACTTCCACAATGAGCGAGTGAGTTTGCTTGAGTATGATGTTGCAGAAAGGGTCAATATAAAGCTTCAGGCAAAGAAACAAAGAGAGAAGCAATATTCCACCTAACTAAACCAAGGATTTCACATAGGGCAAACAGAGCTTTTGTTCCAACAAAAAAAAAAAGCCAGCTTTTGTTTGGTTCTCCTCTAAAATTTTATTTTGGACAGCTTATAGTTTACAGCTTATATTTAGTGATAGCAGTGAGAACAGGCACTGCAGACATCGGTTTTCTTTTGTTCCACAGCAGGGTCAGTCCTGCTTCACGAAAATCTTGATGTGAAAAGTAGATAAGAGGATTCAGACCACAGTCTAGATATGACAAAATTGTGGACAATGTCCTTAAAAAATCTGGTGCCGGTGACAGGTCCATCTTAGCCAGCAGGATCAACTGAAGCAGAAGAAATATTCTGTCAGTGCTGATTTCAAGAACAACTGCTGTGAAAAAAAATGTTTTCCACAAAGAAAATGAAAATAAAGTCACTTAAAGTTGTTTTTTAAGAACTGGAATTAGATAAGAGAGTCTTAACCTGGGAATACACCGGGTGCATATGAGCTGGTATCTCTGATACGATTTTGTGTAGTCTTTCTCATGGCTTGAAACCACATTCGGAAAAACTACACAAATCGGGCATTTAGTCTACACTTGTCTTTTAATTTAAAATTTACTGGATTCCCTGTGCTGCTGCAGCTGTTCACAACGTATGGTTAGTTAGGATTCTGTGCATGATTCAGATGATGCAGCAGAACACGTGTACATGAATGCTTACTCCGTTAATTAAACCCCATCATAAATCTCTTTTTGTTTTTAAGTAAATATTTCCAGACCCTATTTTATTCCTAAAGTGTTATACCTTAGGAATACTAAAACTATGTAATCTGTATGTGAACAGCTATAGGTCCCAAATATCAAAATTCGTGTGGCCCAGATGTGGCCCACACAGTGTGCTTTCACACAGTGTGAATGACGGCCCTTTGGTGGCCCAGACCTGGTTTGCCTGAGGTGGCCCACACATGGGCCAGCACAAGGCCAGTTGCAGACACACTGGAGGTCCTTTGCTGGCCCATGTGTTACCTCTGGCAAACCTGACATGTATGACAGCAAAATAATTTCACATCCTTCTGCATGCTAGGCCAATAAAGATGGCGGCTACATGTCTCCGAAGTTTTCTTTGCACTCATGTGCCCATCAATGACTCATGATCCAGGTGCGAAACCTCCTGGCAATAAACAACTTATTCAACAACAGCTTGATCCTCTTCAGTTTCCTGAACAGTATGGCATCATGCAAACTGTAACATTTTGGCACGTCTTTAGCCTCCTGCATTGACACTGTTGACCTCAGTGCATGCTGCAGGGAAGGATCACTCTGCTGCTTCTGCACCAGAGACTCATGTTTCTCTAGACTAACCCTCTTAGTGTTTTCCACGTCCGTGCCTGACTCATGACTTCCATGAACAGTAACCACTTCTGGGTCAGCCTGTTCCTCACCTACATCCTCACAGGTTTTACTCCTATTAACAGATTGCACATCACTTTTATTTAATAGGGGATCGCAGAGGTCACTTAGAAAGGGGTTCACTTTTCCTTCTGGCTCCACATCTTTTTTGGCCTGAGTAAGTAATCACACATGTCAGGAAAGCTTTAGGAAACTTTCTTATCTCAGGGAAGTCCACATCAACTTTAAATCCACAGATTTTATTATGGGCAATGATGTGCCCAGGCTTAAAGGGGCGATTTTGTGACTCTGCCACATTATCAAGGTAAAGCTTGTGTACCAGCAGAATCTCATAAGTTTGTTTAAAAAAAAACAAAGAGTTGCCACTGTACCTCAGACACAAAGAAGGGAGTGTAGCAGATCATACAACAGGACCCCAACAGGGGAGTAACTTTAGACAGATCTTCTGCTTCATTACTGAGACGAAGAGAAAAATAAAATGGAGAGTGAAAAATGGTTAACCCATACCATGGGTATACCCCCAAAAACCATAACAAAAACCAAATGTGTACCCAGGCCCAATCTTAGCTGAGAAGCAACAACATAAAGAAATAGTAGCACTTGTTTTGTTAACGTGCTAAACAATCTGTGGAAAAATTCAGTAAGTAAAATGTAAATTTTATCCTTGGATTTTAAGCTTTCAATATACATTAACAAGTTTGATGCTGAAATGCAAAACGGAATAGATTATGACAAGTACATGAATATCAAATAAAATAAGCTATATATACAATTTAAAGTATAAAGTATAAAATTAAATAAAAGCATTTTTATATTAGTCAGAGGCCAAAAATGGGTTCTGTCAGTACTATACTTCCTGTATGAGATTTGATGTGTGTGTTTCTGACTGAGTGAGCATGTGTGTCTGTAAGCCTTTAAAGGACCATGCAGTGGCTGCAATGAGAAATAGTCAGCATATCAGAACTCTGAGGTTTTCCTTGTCTTTTGATGCAGCAGTGGCAGTAATGAGCAGGACGGTCCTGGGTTCAAAGCCACTTTGGGCCGGGCCTTTCTGTGTGTCTGTGTGGAGTTTGCTTGTTCTTCCCATGTGTGTTCTCTCTGGATATCCGGGCTTCCCTCTACAGTCCAAAGACATGCAGTTAGTGGGCCTAGGTCTGAATGTGAGAGTGAATGATTGTGTCTGTCTGTGTTAGCCCTGCGACAGACCTGTCCAGGGTATATTGCCCTATGGTAGCCGGGATACACCCCCGTCCACACTAGCGCTTTCAGTTGTTTTCAGATTGAAACGGCCGAAAACGCTTACGTTCCAGTCCTGCGCATGCATAAAGCGCAAGAAGGTTCACCCTGCCTCATTTCTGTCAGCCATTTATTTACTTTTACGTTGAAACGTCGCGGCAAAATGTTAAAGAAAAGCATTTTTTAAATGGACTAACAATGAGGTGGAGTTGTTGCTGCGAGTTGAGCTATCTGGAGCATGTACAGACTGATATTAATCTTTAATAGGGCTGTCAGAACTGAGAGCAAACGAAACAACTGCTGTATAACGCCCTCCGCTATCTCTGTTTAATTGGTCACATGACTAAAATGCGTCATCGTTTTCAAAAGTCGGCGTTTCCAAGTGTCCACACTGCGACGGGACAGCTCAGTTTTGAAATGTCTGTGTTTTCGAGAGCGTTTTCAAAACGCTGCATTTTTCCTTGGAGAAAACGCCATCTCAGTGTGGACGGGAGGCCAAAACAATGCGTTTTCAAATGAAAACACATTAGTGTGGACGTAGCCTCAGTCTGTTTTCTCCAGTCTCACCTGCCTCCCTGCCTTCATTACTCCACCTGCACTCAGTAAAAGGACCAGATGTTACAGTCCCTGATAGTGCATTGCTTTAAAAGGAGAGAATCTTGAGGGATGGTTGTTATGAGGAAAGGCAGCCAGAAACTTTACCAGCAGCACACATTGTTGTGTGGTTTTTCTTTTGCACTCAACTTTCTCAGCTAGACACCTGAGGACCTGGTTGTGTCTCCATGTGTGTCTGCCCTGAGTAAGGCTAGTCCTACAACCAACCAAGATGTGCTTGAGTGTGGCTGGGACTGTACACAGGGGGCAGGATGGGTCCTTTCAAAACCACAGCTGCAGATCTATTGGGGTAGGTAGCACATTGTATGTCACTCGGATTATGAAACTTAGTCTATTAGACTCCATTCCCCAGATTTCACTGCATGAGGTTTCTGAGGTTTCCTCTTTTCCACACTCTCCCAATTCATCCAGCGACCCTGCTTGGCCAGCGCTACAGCTCTGAAACAAGTAAGACTGTTCAGACTGCCACTGTGGATTTCCTCTGTCATTACTCACCATCATCCAGTCTTGCACCACTGTTTCACTTGCCAAGCTCTGCCAGCCACGGTTCATGTTCCATCCCCTCCAGTGTGAAATACCATAGTCCATGTTCATAGCATTTTGCTACCATAGTCCATGTTCATAGCATTTTGCTACCATAGTCCATGTTCATAGCATTTTGCTACCATAGTCCATGTTCATAGCATTTTGCTACCATAGTCCATGTTCATAGCATTTTGCTACCATAGTTTATGTTCATAGCATTTTGCTACCATAGTTTATGTTCATAGCATTTTGCTACCATAGTCCATGTTCATAGCATTTTGCTACCATAGTCCATGTTCATAGCATTTTGCTACCATAGTCCATGTTCATAGCATTTTGCTACCATAGTCCATGTTCATAGCATTTTGCTACCATAGTCCATGTTCATAGCATTTTGCTACCATAGTCCATGTTCATAGCATTTTGCTACCATAGTCCATGTTCATAGCATTTTGCTACCATAGTCCATGTTCATAGCATTTTGCTACCATAGTCCATGTTCATAGCATTTTGCTACCATAGTCCATGTTCATAGCATTTTGCTACCATAGTCCATGTTCATAGCATTTTGCTACCATAGTCCATGTTCATAGCATTTTGCTACCATAGTCCATGTTCATAGCATTTTGCTACCATAGTCCATGTTCATAGCATTTTGCTACCATAGTCCATGTTCATAGCATTTTGCTACCATAGTCCATGTTCATAGCATTTTGCTACCATAGTCCATGTTCATAGCATTTTGCTACCATAGTCCATGTTCATAGCATTTTGCTACCATAGTCCATGTTCATAGCATTTTGCTACCATAGTTTATGTTCATAGCTTTAAGCTCCTAGTCAGAGGACTCATAGTTCATATCCATGCATTCCAGCCTTGTTCTTAGTTTTAGCTTTTGGCTCCTCTGTATTTACCTTGTGCATGTAAATAAAGTTCTGTTCACTTTGAGCCTCCGCTTGAATCTGCTCCTGGGTCCACTTCTTGTTTCTGGGTCATGAGCCGTAACAGTTATTTGAAAAAGCCATGCCACTGCTTCCCTCCTCTCTCACACAGCTCAATCCACATGTACTGTACATGGCACGTATGGGTCTTTCTGGAAAATGTTGAGCAAACCTTGGAGCAGCTGGAGAACACTTCAGCTTACATGGTTTATTGTTGGCATGGCTGTAAATCTTATACCTGCTACACTGACGTCTGTAGTTGTCAAGTGTTTTGAGCGGGTAGTGCCTCAGCACATCAGAGACTGTCTACCCCCCTCCCAGAGCAAATTGGTCCATGAAGGATGCCATCACCATCGCCCTCCACAGAGCGCTGAGCCAAACAAACAAGCCAAACAAAGGCTTAGCACTGTAGGGCTTCGTTAGCAAGTAGGACTCCAGAGGCAGCTGATCCACACTGGCAAGCAGAACATGACTCCTGCGGTAGCTGAAACAAAGCCTCAGGTGTGGGAGGACTTTGGTGTGACCATGACTGGCAAACCATCATGCAGCTCTATATATCATAGAGATGTATGCCTATATTGTATGCCTTCAATATCATTTGAAGACATATGTAAGGCATTGACTGGAATAAATCACAGGGTGTCGCTGTTGAGCTGCTTATACATTGTAGATTTAAGCTATTTTGACCATTGGTCCTCTGCAGGGGAAAGCTGCTGTCACGGCCAGGCGGATCAGCTGCACCATGATCAGCTCTCACTCTCGCCGGGGCGGATCATTGTGGGTCCACGCCCTCGACAGATGAGACACCTGGGTCTCATTAAGACGATCAGCATTTAAACCAGGAGGCGGCTGCTGTTCATCGCTGGATCGTTGTCTACCACGCGTTAGTGAAGTCAAGCTACAGCACGTCTAGTTAAGAGTGTTTTCCTTTGTGCGTCGTACTTAACCAGGTAAAATACATATTTAGGCAGAATTTTGCAAATATTTATTTTTTTTAGCAGCATAGTGCTTTTTTTCCAATTATTTTTTAAAAGTCAGGTCAAGGCTCCAAAAGCACAAAGGCGATATGAGGGGGCGGCTCACAACAGTTTTTGTTTGCTGGATCATTTTAGTTCAGCTTTCCTTTGGTTATGTTTCTTTAAGAGTTCAAAATGTGTTAATTACATAAATAAAATGCAACTTTCTCTGTAGCACTTGATGGATTTCATAAGCAACACACCTTATTTGCTCTGTGGATTCTTTTAAAAAGCAGTTAAAAACTTTTCTGTTCAAACAAGCCTTTTGTTGATCTACATATTTTAGATTCTTTACATTATTTACATTTGATCTTTTACATTGTGTATAATGTCTATAATGATGTACAGCGTAAAGACAATGGAAGAGAATCCCCACATGTTTTGATCCTAGTACATGAGGCCAATAGCAACCTGACCTGAAGACCCAAGAGCTGTGGAAGAAGCATGAGGTTATATCTGAGGTAATATCTTAGAAATTACCACATATCATGTTTGTATTTTCTGCCATCTTACCCTACTATTACCTTTTTATTACCAAGTTGTAATAGAAAGTGTTACCAAAGACTGTTACAGTAAACCACAAAAGAAGCAGTAAAAGCACGAATAATCATCTGAAGTTCTGCCTGTGACACCAGTAGTCTGAGTTTAGAAATTTCTTAGATCATCAAAACTATTCAGAACAAGTTGTTTGTAGTGGTTCGCAAAACGACCTTAACTGTCAAATATGGCGCCCAAATCTCTGAGACTTTATTGAACAGAAGAGTCTAAGAAGCTGATTAATTCCTGAGATTATATGGCCAGCAGCAATAATGAAACTTTCTGTTTTATTTGTATTTAACTGGAGGAGGATGTCATTTAACCCTTGATTTCTGTCAGACAATTAATAAACTAGGCTTTGAAAGAATAGTATAACAGTATAACTGACAGTCATCAACGTCTGATAAGCAGCTGCTAGTTTTCAACATTGCCTCAAATTGTTTTTGCACTTCTTTCAGCTGGTTTACCTGTCACTAGAGTGGCAGCCAGTAGCCATTATTACACAGCAGCCAAAGATGAGCAGTAAGGGGAAGAAGATGCAAATGGAGAAAGCACAGAGATTGTAGACCAGCATGTCTGAGGAGCTGCTCTCCCAGAACACAGTACAGAGAGTCTCAGCAGGATCGTACCTGCAAACCAAAGATGGAAAGACTGACACAGAGAACTGCACAGCACATGCTGAAGGCTTTCAGTTAGCTACATACCTGATCCAAGCATAGACAACAGGGATGCTCCCAAAAACTACCCCTGTAACCCAAGAAGCCAAACATGCTGTCACCATGACAACAAAGATGGTGCCATCTATCGAGTTGATGCCAGTTGATCTCTGCACACATAGGACTGCTGTAAGATAAATAAAGTATATCTTCATTTACCTTAAATGTTGTTACAATAGCCCAAACATGAAAAACATAAAAAAAGAAATAAAACAAAAGGACAATACAAAATCATTCTTATTGTGTTTGAAATGTTTTGCTAGCTCTGGTTTATTTGTATTAAAGCTTGTGTAAATTCAGAACTGTTTTAGTTTCACGAGTTTCAGAATATTCTGCCAGATTATGTTTCCCAAACCAAAAGATTGACTAATTGACCTAATTAAGTATCCTGACAACAGGCTGTATAGGGCCAATTGGCCGTCATGGTGTGATGTGGTGTGTGGCTGGAGCTTCAATTAACAAGGCCTGTACGAGTGGTGGCTGTAGCTCAGGTGGTAGAGCAGGTCATCTACTGATCGGAAGGTTGGTGGTTCGATCCCTGGCTTCCCCAGTCTGCATGCCAAATATCCTTGGGCAAGATACTAACCCCAAATTGCTCTCCGATGCATCCATCGGAGTATGAATGTGTGTGAATGTTACCTTAGAAAGCACTTAGAAAAATGTGCTTGTGCGAATGGGTGTGAATGGGTGAATGTACATGTTGTGTACAGCGCTTTGAGTGCTCAGAAAGAGTAGAAAAGCGCTATATAAGAACCAGTCCATTTACCATTTACCATTTACGAAACGTGCAGGGTGGAGCTTGAGCTAAAAGCTGGAGTTGCAGCTATGCACCACAGCCTGTTGGATCCCTGTGTTGTGTCAAGTCAATATACATTGTGAGATCGGCATACGTGTAGCACAAACACAGCTGACGCTGTCAGTGATGCTATTCCTTTCTCTTCAAAATCACAAGGGTCCAATGAATCTTCAGGAGAGTAGTGTAAGTCAACTCCTGGTAAGGACATAATAGAGTGTGGGGCACATAGACATCACTGTATTGAACCGGACTATAAAATGTAAACTACCATTTGGCAAAAATACTGGAAGTGATGTATTTTTTAATCAATGACCAGTCTGGAATCACCCAGTGTAGGAAGACTCATGATAATATAGGAAGAGCTTTTCATCCCACTGAATGTATAAACAGAAGAAGTGGGGGCTATTTTGAGTCTGGCTGTAGAAAAGCAGCATTTGATTCAGTTGGATGGGAATTTCTTTATAAAGTTATGGAAAAGTTTTCAAAAGACGTTCACACACAATACAGCAAGCTTGCATGTTCGTTTGTGTATTTTTTGTTTAGTTTTTTTGTTTGTTTGCTTTTCATGTGTGTTTGGTTACAGGTTGGTGACCTGTTTTATTTTACTTCTGCTCTGTCATTTTATTTTTTACCTTTTCTTCTTTTTTCTCTTTAAAAAACCTCATTTAGATTTATTTATTATTATTACTACCTATAAATAGGTACTGTGTATTGATTTCAAAGGACAAACGTTGTTTTTTTATTAAATTTAATTATTTTTATTTGTTTTATTGATTTCTTTCACTGGTTTAGTCTTAAAAGGGTAGACATCTGTACATAGCACTGAATGAAATAAAGCAATTAAGTCGTTGTCTGGTTCAGTTATTTACCTCATAACATTTGAAGGGAACATCTACCTTACATTAAACTCAGTGCCCATTATGTTTAGCCAAGCTCCATTTTCAAGGGTTTAAACACAGAGCCCTGTTGTCCTACGTGTATGAAGCTGTGTAGTACCTATACTCCCTATAGATGAGCTGACAAACACAAACTTTAGCAGGGTGACCACCTCACACCACGGGGACCTTTGACCTCCTGTGAGTATGGTCAGCATGGAGGACGAGATGAGGAGGAGGCAGGAGCCTTGACAACACAGTTCATTATCAGAAATGAGTTATCATGACACCGAGAAACCAGCAAACAAAGAAAAGTATAAAAATGATCATTATTATTATTCTATTAATAATAAATATTATTATTATGTTAATTAATCAGTAGTATTATTTATATTTATTTAGAACACCCTTTAAAAACGTCCAAAGCCAGCATACAATAAATGAACAAATGAAATAATGGATAGCCATTGGTGTTGGTGCATTTTTACCTAAGTCTGAGAGGGTTAGACTCATAAAAGGAAACCAGTAACGACAGCAGAACTTTCCTCGGCACTTAGAATCAAACACAAGAGGAGGAGTGAACATACAGTCATCTTTAACAAAGTCCTTACAAAATTAGAAGTTTATTAAAGAAAAACACATTGGTTGACATGTAAGTTAAACCAGTTGTTTTGATGCATAAACCACCTTGATTTTATATCAATATTTTTAAACAAGCTGTGGACATGGAAATCTATTCAGCTGACAAACAGCCTGATTATGCAGATAAAAGGATTTTGCTGCTTCTTCATTTGTACATTGAAATGTCTTTTTTAGTCCCATTGCCACAGGTGCATAAAATTAAGGGCCTAGCTCACTGAATTGAACTGAAGAGTTACAACTCTACAGACCTTAGTTAGCATGTTAAATGTCAAAGTTAATGACAGTTCTATTAGAAAAAGACAGAACTAGACTTGTTTGTCAGAAGAAAGCGTCTTCTCTTTAAAAGAGCATGGCAGCAGGTATTAGCTTTGCAAAGTTTCATCTTAACAAACCTCAAGATTTCTGGAACAGGAAAACATTTCTTGTTGATTAAGAACTTAATTTAAAATATTTAAGTTGAAATCTGCTAATAATAGACAAGGTTTTACTAGTGTAACGGTGTTTTCATAATAAGACATTGCTTTTGATATAATAACACAATTGAATAACAATTAAACCACTGGTAATTGTCAGTTAATGGTAAATATTGATTTCTATAAGAATAACATTCATAAAACTTGATCTAGTGGTTTGGTTTTCTACACAAAGATATCTAAGATGAAACATCAGTGTGAGGAACAATCAAACCTCATCTTACCAGAACTTTGACAAGCAGAGCTAAACTGTTTCCCATAACACCCAAGGTCATCTCCAAGCCCAACACAGTCACCAGAACCCACTTTTCTGGATTTGACCATGGAGAGTCAATGAATACAGTCCCATTAAGCAACCCAGCCACTGTCACACAAGAAATACACAATACAGCAGAGTTTGTTATAACATTCCTGCTTTTGCAGGAAAAAGTCAAGTTTACCTTTTGTTTTGTTTTCTTTTATTTTCTTTAGTTTTCTTTAGTTTTCTTTAGTTTTCTTTTCTTTTCTTTTGTGGTTGTTTTGTCTCAAGCAAGCAACTGGTTACCTTTATGGCAATAATGGACCAATTATTATAGTTATATATTGATAATTATAATAATTGAATTAATTATAATTGTTATAGTTACATTTACTATTATTACTTTGAAAAGGAAGGTTTAGATTTAACTTAGAAAGTAAATGTCTTGAAAGTATATTTTTCTAATATATAACGTTTATATTTAAGGGTTTATATCAAAACTCTTTAAAATGTTGACAGCAAATAGGCTGCACTTACTTGTATGATGAGTCCTGTGTCCACAGCCTTCAACTCTGGTTACTGGGTAGTTTGTAATAAGTCAGCACTAGAGCTCAGATAAAAGCGTCATCAAAACCATTTTCAATTAAAATTCACATGCTTCATTAAGCTCATATAGAATGGCTCTGATGCACTTTCTGTGTGTGCTTTAAATGATCTTCTACTAATACTAATATTACTACTAGTTAACACCGTTATCACATAAGTGAAAACAACACTTTGGTAAAATGTTATACCATAAAATAAATGTGGAGTTTTTCCAAATGAACAGGGAATAAACATCACTGTAATAGCAAATGCAGACACTATATTCCCAAAAGTATTCACTCACCCATCCAAATCATTCATTTCAGGTGTTCCAGTCACTTCCATGTTGTTTAAGCATGCAGACTGCTTCTACACAAACATTGTGTAGAAGTGAATTCCAGCATGGTACTGTGATAGGAGGACACTTTTGAAACAAGTCCAGTCATAAAATTTTCCCACTACTAAATATTCCACAGTAAAATGTTAGTGGCATTAAAACAAAGTAGAAACAAATGGGAAGAGCAACTCAACGATGAAGTTTTGAGCCATGTAAAATCAAAGAGGTCAGCAGATGCTAAGGTGCATAGTGTGCAGAGGTCTTTCTTTCTGCAGAGTCAAACGGTACAGACCCCCAAACTTGATGTGGCCTTCACATTAACTCAAGTGCGTAGAGACATTCATGAAATGAGTTTCTAAGGCCGAGCAGCTGCATCCAATTCTCACATCACCAAGCACAATGCAAAGCATTGCCAATGGATTTGATAACCGTGGAGACGTGCTCTCTGGAGTGCTGGCTCACATGTGTCTGTCTGGCAAGCTGACGAACAAGTCTGGGTATGATGGTTGCCAAGAGAATGGCACTTATCTCATTGCACTGTGCCAAGTATAACGTTTGGTGAATTATGGTGTGAGGTTGTTTCAAGAGTTGGGCTCTGTCCCTTGGTTCCATGAAAAGAACATTTCATGATTTAGCATGCAAAGACATGCTTCCGACTTTGTGGGAAGTTTGTGGGGATGGCCCCTAACTGTGCATATTCCTGATCCTAACCCGGTAGAACAGCTTTGGGATGAACTTCTGTGAGCAGGCCTCATCCAATACCAGTATGTGATCTCACAAACGCTGTTCTGGAAGAATGGTAAAAAGAAAATCCCATAAATATACTCCTCAACTTTCTGTAAACCTTCCCAAAAGAGTTGAAGCTGTTATAGGGAATGTCGACATCATATTAAACCCTATTAATTGTAAATGGGATTGCACTAAAGTTCATGTGGAGGCAGATGAGAAAATACTTTATGGAATACGTAACAATGATCCTTGGAAATAAATCTTATATCACTGAAAAGCCTGTTTATTTGTAAACTTGGCCTTCAGTCTGGACATGGTAATGCACTATAGCTGGGTCCATGCTAATCAGGCACCTGATGTGGGCTGGCATAAGCCTCCTTGGTGCCAGGAGAAAAATTGACTGACTGACCTTGCGTTACTCAGCGGTAACGCAAGGTCGTCCGACTCTGTGGAGGAGGAAACGGCGGGGCTTTCATGGGAGACTCCAGCAATTCAATCCACAGAAGACTTTACACTAGAACAACTTGTGACAACACTGATCAAAATCGCTGGTCACATGGATTCAGTGTTCACATTGCCATACTTTGTGATGATTAGGGACAGATTATATCAAGAAAGTGTTGACACTTGCATCTAGGAAGAAGACACCCAGTTGTTAGTGTTTAAGATCCACTGGGAAATGATTTTCTAGGTGGCTCATTACAGCCCTATGGCTGTCACATGGGATATGAAAAAACTCTATGCTCCAATTTGGAACAAATAATGTTGTGTAAAGATGAGAACACCACACACACATAGATAGTGGAGGGACAGGTAGAAATGGCACCATTCAGTTTCCACCTTCCAGTCGCCATTCACCCAGCCACTCCCTCAAACGGCTTTATATACTGTTGGGAATAAATAATTTGCACTGCTTCAATAATGCTCTGCTTTTTCTTAATAATAAGTGTTATAAAGTTATATAGTGTAGTATTAAGTGGACACAGTCCTGAAAAATAAAGGCATGAAACCATGTGTCCTTGGGGAGTAGAAAGCTGCAGACTCTCGCTCACGCTTGCCTGGGAAAATGTAGATAACAGGAGACCATCTCTAGAGAAAGTTACTGAGACACTGTTGTTTCGACTAGAATGAGAGGACTAGGATGAGGCAAAGGGGAGGCAGGAGGAGGAGAGACCCGAGGCAGCTGCTGGTCCGAGTGTGAACTGAACTTCAGGTAAGAAGTTACGACCTGCAGTCTATCTGGGTCAGATATAAACCAAGTTTAGGTGGAGTTTATTTTGGTTGTGCTGACTTTTTACACACAGTTACAATAACTCGTACTGCGTACTAGCTAGCATGACGGAGTTTATATACAGCTGGGTGGTGCAATGATGTTACTGATAGTGAACTTTATTCATAAGGTTAGTTAGTAGAGTTGCCAACCATCCCATAAAAATGGAATCGTCTCACATTCAGAGAAAATATTACGCGTTTCGTATTGAGCTGAAAAGGAGCTTCACAGTCTGTCCCAGACAGAGTTAATGCCAGTTAATGCAACATCGAAGCAGCTGGAATCCACAGCTGTGTGTGTTCATGGAGCTGCATGTTCACCTGCTGGACGTCACTACCTGACAGGTTTAACTGTCTTCAGAACTTTGCAGAGGCCTTATTGACAGTATTTGGCTCTACATGTCTGTGTGAGCAGATTTTCTCTCACATGAGTCCTCAGGTCTGAATGCTGGACACTGGGAGACCTGTGTCTCTGAGTGGGAGACCTGTGTCTCTGAGTGGGAGACCTGTGTCTCTGAGTGGGAGACCTGTGTCTCTGAGTGGGAGACCAGAGATCACATTAACATGTGTGTCTCTGTATTAACAAACATGCCATGTTGGCTCAGTTTAATTTTCTTATCACTGTTTTTCACTGTATTTTCTGTTGTTCAGTTCATTTGCTGTTATGGATAAAAAGTATTTTTTGTTTCATAATAGCTGATAACTATTCACTGATAGCTGCCAACATCTGTGAACAAATATAATTCTATAAAGTGGTTCTATATAGTGAGTAACTGTTGATATAGAGCGTTATTACATTTATTGCTAATGCATCATATGGCACACTGACCTCTGAGGAAAGTTTAGATGCGCTCATCATCAGAAAGGTTGCCGACCTCTGTGTTAAATGGTCTACTGAGCAGTGTTTTGTCTTCCATCGGATGCCTCTGAGGAATCAAAAGAACTTGATGAAGTGTTGATATTTACAACTGGGGGCTCGTCTGGGATTCCAATAGGAGGCTAAGGAAGACAGATTGGGTGATCTGGGGCTCAACCAGCAAAGCGAACAGAGACCCGGGTCATTTCAAAATAAAGGTAAGCACCACCTGTTAAATCAAAGTGTGCATATTGGAGCTTACCTAAATTGTCTGTTCCCAGTGTTGATTGAATTCTCAGTGTCAATTTGCAGCAGTAGACAAAGAGGCGGTGTGTGATCCGTCCCAGTGCGTTAGAGCAATTAAATTGGAGTGTAATAAGCCACACCCACACACACTCACCCACATACAGAATCTGTTACAAGAAGTCATTGATTACACAGAATGCATTTTATGTTATCCAGAGACACATATGTACATTTAACAAACAAGGTCTAAAATTCTCTGCTTATGAAAACGATGTCTGTGTGGAGTTTCTTGCACGTGACTGCACGTGACTGCATGCCTCAGGATGTTTATAGCTGCTCAAGGCCTGGACTGAATTGCTCACTGTGCTTCACACAGCCTGATGAGAGACACGAGGAGCAGTGGTACAGAGTGAAAATGATAAACTAACTGTGTAATGTTTAATTCGGATTTTCTATGATTGAGATTTAATTCCTGGAGGAACAAAAGAAGTTGCATTTCCCCTTGATAGGTCTAGTTTCAGCAGGTGGAAAGACCGGGGCAGATTTGTGGATGATTGTAACCGAGCTCGCAATTGGCACGTCACAGAGTGACACTGCTCCTGGCTTTAATTTGTTTGTATCAGAAACAAATTAAAGCCAGGAGCAGTGACTGCAACTCTGAGGTTCTAATTCCCAAACAAAATTGTTCCAGGAGGAAGAATAAACTTTCCCTGTGAGATTTTCTGTTGATTTTTCTAGCACTAGGTTGATTTTATCAGTGAGGTTTGGGTTGTTTTCTTCCTCTATGAGAGAGACGGTTTTATGCTTGGACATGTCTGGAACTAGTAGTTGTTATTTTATTATTATTTTATGGTTTACTTTTGTTTTTGCTTTTGTTACGGTGCACTGAGATAAGAAATCTGAGAGGAGTGATCCACCAGTGGTGATATTTTGTGAGTTCATGATTTAAGAATCAGCTCTCTTTTAACCCGGCCTGGAAGATTGAAATTTAAAGTGCTATGAAATATTCTTACTGGAAACAGTCGCAAAGTGTGTTTCTCTATGATTATAATGGGCTTTGGAGAAATTCACTTATATGATGGGACACTGATCACATGACATGGTAAGTCCTGAGTCCAAAAGGATTACAGCGAGTCAATCCAGTCAAAAGTCATAAAGAGTTGTTTTCCTTTTAAAAATGATGACGTGATCTTGCTGGTGACGGAGACTGGACTAGGTTGCGCGTGAGACTCCACTATCAGCAATACCTGGTATGGATGTGTGTGAATGAATGCGTGTGACTGGACTGTGATGGACTGACGATGTGGACTAAAGTTTTGACTGACTTGATGCTGAGACAAAGACTGCACCAACCCTAGGATTAGTAAATGTTGACAAACACCCAGCCGGTAAGAGAAGGTGGATGCTTTGTGTTGTTTGTTTTGCAGGAGCAGGAGAGCAAGAGAGACCGGAGGGGGAGACTGTAGCTTCACATGGGAGTGTGGAGCTGCTAATTTTGAGTTACTGATGTTTGCATGAAGAAAACTGTGTTTTATTGGCTGTGTTTCGATTACAGTATCACATTATATAGTTGGGAAGGCCAACAAAACTTTTGATATCACTGGAATCTGTTACTATCGACCATAGCAGGCCACTGTAAGAAGTCTATTACATTTTATAGAGGACAGTAGCCAAAGCCAAAACAATATTTATGAATAAAAGGGGAACGGTAGATTTGTCGTGTTCAAAATAGAGCTATGGAATAACAAACACTGGTCCATGTGACCAAGGTTTTTTCCCCTTAAAATAGTCAATTATTAAAAGTAGAATACAACTGACAGGGGCATGTGACAGGATGTGGTACTGCAAAAAGAACAAAAGCAAAATAAAGAAAAAACTATTGTGTTGAACTTTGTTAAATTCAAATTAAAATGTACCATTACACTCAGATCAAGATGAAATCAAAATATGCAAATTTTGCATGAAGCACATGACTGATAACAGCTTTTGTTTTTTACAGCACCCACTTGGCCACACCACCAGTTTTCCACCGCCAAAGGAGGGTAATTGCAAATATTTGAGGGAGGAATATCACGGAAAAGTGGGAAAGGTAAGCCCCGATGGGGTGATAACACCATGAATGTCGCTTATGGTCACATTCCTAAAATGTGACACAAAGCATAAAACTCAGAGACAGAGAGGAGTTCTATATAAATACAATTTAGCAAACCCCATGGGGATTGAGGGTGAGAATCTATAATATTTTGAAATAACACTCAATTGGCCATGTTGATTATGTTTATTCCAATGTGCAGAGATTGGCTAATATGAGCAGGACTTTCAGAACAGTCGGCGTTAAAGTCGCCTTTGACAGTCCAGACTGGGATGGCGTTGGAGTGACCAAGGTGTGGTTCGGCTTTGTACATTTCAAAGTGATACAGCTCTGGAGGGGCCAGTCACCAGGGCATGGAAGAATGACACATTATCAGAAGTCAAAAAGGAATTTTCTGGGATTGAAGATCCTCTGGGTGAGTGGTTGACTGGAGCATGCAGAAAATAAAACTATTATTTTATAATTGATTGATAACTGATTGATAATTGGCCACATTCACAGCGGTATTGACTTGTTGTGGAGGCGGTCTACTTCATGTTAAAGGACTGTAATTAACAGATTGAAAACAGCGACATTAAGGGAAGAAGATGCAGTGCCGCACTATCAGATGCAGTGACGGTCAGTGATGAATCAGGTGAGCTGGATTCATGGCTGAATCAGCACATAGACAAGGTCACGGAGATATGAGGATCCTTCGCAGCAGAGACAGACACAGAGACTGCCAAGACAGCAGTTGGGGTCAAGGGTCATACCGTTTGGGCTCCTGCTAGTCACCAGAGGATGGACCCCATAACCACAGCAATAACCACGAAGGGGTTGGCGAAAATCCAGAAGCACCAGACCAAGGAGGGTTTGGCCAAAAAAGGGGGACACGGCTGTGACCCCAGAACACAGATCCCAGCCAGCTGGGGCAGAATAAATCCCCTGATCTATGCAACAAACTGAAGGGTAGTCTAACCCCTGACACTGAAGAAAGAAGAGCGCAGAGAATCGTCCATTTGTTGTTTAACTGTAAAGAAGGTCAAAAGCCCCTCAGACAGAGGTTCTAGTCTGAGCACAAAGGTGGAAGCAGGAAACAACCAGAACGGGAGATCTGACAATTAGCTTTAGTAGTCGTCTGTGATTTTTATGTTATGACCATTGCCCAAACATAGCAGCCATCCCATATATGCTCCACCTGGTAAAGAGAGCCAGAGAGGGAACAGAAGCAGGATAACTAAGAGAACTGACACCTATTCTGATGATTCTTGGCTTTTTGTTTTCTCCATTAATCATTTTATTTATTTGTTCATATTTTCAAGATTGTTGACTAACCTTCAAACGTTAATCTAACTTGTCTTTACATAAAGACAGCAGATTAATATCAAAATATATACAGTGGGGCAAAAAAGTATTTAGTCAGCCACCGATTGTGCAAGTTCCCCCACTTAAAATGATGACAGAGGTCAGTAATTTGCACCAGAGGTACACTTCAACTGTGAGAGACAGAATGTGAAAAAAAAATCCATGAATTCACATGGTAGGATTTGTAAAGAATTTATTCGTAAATCAGGGTGGAAAATAAGTATTTGGTCAATAACAAAAATACAACTCAATACTTTGTAACATAACCTTTGTTGGCAATAACAGAGGTCAAACGTTTACTATAGGTCTTTACCAGGTTTGCACACACAGTAGCTGGTATTTTGGCCCATTCCTCCATGCAGATCTTCTCAAGAGCAGTGATGTTTTGGGGCTGTCGCCGAGCAACACAGACTTTCAACTCCCGCCACAGATTTTCTATGGGGTTGAGGTCTGGAGACTGGCTAGGCCACTCCAGGACTTTCAAATGCTTCTTACGGAGCCACTCCTTTGTTGCCCGGGCGGTGTGTTTTGGATCATTGTCATGTTGGAAGACCCAGCCTCGTTTCATCTTCAAAGTTCTCACTGATGGAAGGAGGTTTTGGCTCAAAATCTCACGATACTTGGCCCCATTCATTCTGTCCTTAACACGGATCAGTCGTCCTGTCCCCTTGGCAGAAAAACAGCCCCATAGCATGATGTTTCCACCCCCATGCTTCACAGTAGGTATGGTGTTCTTGGGATGCTACTCAGTATTCTTCTTCCTCCAAACACGACGAGTTGAGTTTATACCAAAAAGTTCTACTTTGGTTTCATCTGACCACATGACATTCTCCCAATCCTCTGCTGTATCATCCATGTGCTCTCTGGCAAACTTCAGACGGGCCTGGACATGCACTGGCTTCAGCAGCGGAACACGTCTGGCACTGCGGGATTTGATTCCCTGCCGTTGTAGTGTGTTACTGATGGTGACCTTTGTTACTTTGGTCCCAGCTCTCTGCAGGTCATTCACCAGGTCCCCCCGTGTGGTTCTGGGATCTTTGCTCACCGTTCTCATGATCATTTTGACCCCACGGGATGAGATCTTCCGTGGAGCCCCAGATCGAGGGAGATTATCAGTGGTCTTGTATGTCTTCCATTTTCTGATGATTGCTCCCACAGTTGATTTTTTCACACCAAGCTGCTTGCCTATTGTAGATTCACTCTTCCCAGTCTGGTGCAGGTCTACAATTCTTTTCCTGGTGTCCTTCGAAAGCTCTTTGGTCTTGGCCATGGCGGAGTTTGGAGTCTGACTGGTTGAGGCTGTGGACAGGTGTCTTTTATACAGATGATGAGGTCAAACAGGTGCCATTCATACAGGTAACGAGTGGGGGACAGAAAAGCTTCTTTTTTTTTTTTTTTTTTTTTTTTTTTTTTTCGCCTGTCCCATTTGGTTCTTTAGCCGTCAGAATTGTTGTCTGAGGACCAACAAGGATACCCAATGGATTTATTTTGCCAAATGGATCATCATGGCATTGCCGTATTGGTCCATTTGATCGACCTTTGTTTTTATTATTTATTTTATTTTCAGTTGTTACAGACGGGACAGACATGAGTGAGGGATAGGAAAGGGAGAAAGAAAGAGGAAGGAAAAGAAAAACAGAAGGGGAGAGGGACAGTGAGAAAGGGGGGAAGAAAAAATATCTCCGGGATCACCTGTTGAGAGAAAAAGAATAGAAAACAAGCAAAAAAAAAAACAAAACAAAACAATGCAACATACTATACACAACACCATCGCATTAATCTAGCTAAGTGTAAACAGCAGTAAATACTAAATATTGAATGTTGTTGTGCAGCACGCAGGACAGACAGCGCACAATGTGCTTTGAAGTAGCAGCCAAGAAAGGTGTGATTTAAGTCTACGAATAGTGAACACCCATGTGCACACCTGTGTGGATCGGCGCGCTTGTATTCAAATGGTTTCCCCATGTAATGGTCTGCTAGAGGATGTAGAGAGCCATAGCCCCGTCCCCCAGGGCATGAAGCAGGCATGGAGGAGATCCAGGCCCCAGACATCCAGAGGCCCCAGAGTGCAAGAGCCCAAGGAGGACCACCGGAGGGGCATCCGTGCCACCTTCATGGGAAGGGCTGAGGATCCCCAGATGAGGGGTCACCCAGTAGCCACCGGGCAGAAGCTAGAGGGGGCTGCACCGGCGTGCCCGCCGGCTCTGCCGGCAGCCAGCTGTGCCAGAGTGAACCGAGCCGCAGGCACAGAGGCCGGAGGCCCGAGGGCCCCCCGCGCCCCGGAAGAGGCCTGACCGAGCAGCAGGCGCCAGGCCCCGCCAAGTAGTCACCGGGAGTGAGCTGGTACATACCTGAGCGCCCAGCCCCGGACACCAAGAACCACCAACGCACCGACCCCTGAGGGCATCAGTCACCGGCAGGGAGTGTGGTGAGGGGAGATAGGCCTCCACACTTTGGAGGGCCTTGGAGTTCCCAGAGAGGTGAAGTCTAAGACCCGACCTGACATATAGACACAGACAAACAGGCACACACAGACACAGACATGCATTCCCACCCTCATGCACACATATACAAACACTCAGCACTCACCCAACGCAGGAATAAACGTAAATGGACATGTACACACAATCACACTCCCCAAACATACTCTATATCCCGGGTCCAGGTATCCTCACCCCCAGAGATGGAAACGGCACCCAGACCCAAGAGATGTTACCCTTCCCTCCGGGGTGGAGGCAAGCAGGCCGCCCCAGGCTCCGCAGCAGCAGGGAGGCCAATCGGACAGCCAGCATCTCTTCCCAGCCCCCCCGCCCCGATGGCTAGCAGAGAACAGGGGTGTGTTAAGACCCCATACCTCCCTCCTCCCGCTCAAGTGTAGTGTTGCTGCGTGTTGCTCTAAAGTGTATTTAAAACAAGGGAGAGCATGGTGCTGCTGCCAGAGAGCAGCAGGTGTTAGCACGGCCCCTCCCGAGAACCCTCAATGTCTACATGGATTTAAAATTGAGAGGTGGGCACCGGCGCCAGAGGCAGGTTTGAATACACAGACCGTCTACTGGACGCCGTTAACGTGCCCACCCTCAAGGCCCTATATATATATATATATGTGTGTGTTATGAGAGTGTAAGTAATGTGGATGTCTAAGTTGTGAGATAAAATTGAGGCACAGGTGGCCAGAAGAGGACAGAGGGGGGGGGAATGTCTCCCCTGCACCCTGGTGACACACCCGCACCCCAAAGCCCTACCTGTGTGGGTGGGTGTGGTGGAGCGTGAAGAGGGAGGCAGCCGGGGATGGGGAGGAAAAGAAGGGAGGGGAGGGTGTCCCTCCCTAGGGCCAGCTCCCCCGCTGACCCCAATATGCACCCCCGTCCTCTGGTATCCACCAAGGCAAGGGAGCCCAGGCCCATCCAGACCGGGGCCTACGGCAGCAACACCGCCAAGCCCCACAGGACCCGGGGCAGCCCACTCCACCCCACCGCAGAGGAAACTGTACCCACCCCAACATTCAATCATCTCCCAGACTACACAAGACACAGACACCCAGGTTAAGTTTATTCTCCACCTCTCCTATGTCTCTCCCCCACCTGCAGAGTGGACTCCTGCAAAGATGGAACAACCTCCCTGCCAGTTCAAGAGCCCCCCGGTTAGGCCGATGCACAAGAGGCCCCCTGCGCCAGGGCTGAGCCCCCGTGCACCCACCCGCCCACAACCTCGGCGACACACCGACGAGGACCGAAGCCCCCAAGGCCCAGCCAGAGCCCCAGCAAGGAGGCGAAGCACCCCCGAACCCCAAACCCCCACGCCCGCCCCGGATCCACTCAGGGGCAGCCAGGCCACCAGGCCAGTAACCTACGTCCGCCAGCACAGACCATCCTCCAGCCCCGCTGCACGCGGCCACGAGGAGAACAACCTCTGAGAGCGACCAGAGCCACTAACCAGGTTATGAACACAACCCCCGGGTTAAGCCCTCCAGGGATAACGTCTCTAGGGGTCCTCCAGGTGCCCTAAGCCCATCCCAACCTCCACATCAACCACAATAGCCAAGGCGGGACCAAACCACGACCCCCCACCCCCGCTAGGTGATGGAGCCGATCAAAGGAGCCCAGAGGGATTGATCTAATGTGGTGGCAGAGGCTATATCGAGACTAATGTGATCTATTAGATAGTTTCTGTATTGGCTAGAATTAAGATTATTTTTATTTTTCCAGTTCATGAGGACCGTTTTCTTGGCGATGCATAGGGCAATAAAAACCATGTGGACTGTATTAATTTCTGTAGTGACATCATCCAAATTTCCCAACAAGCATACTAAAGGGGAGGTTGGAATTTTACATTTCAGACACTTTGATAAGTCCTCACATATCTCGTGCCAAAACTTCTGCACTGGTGGACAGAACCAAAGAGCGTGGATGTAACTGTCTGGTGTATTGCCTTGACAGTGTGAGCAGTTGTTGGCGGATGTAAAGCCCATCTTAAACATTCGATGACCTGTATAGTGCACTCTATGCAGTATTTTGTATTGTATTAATTGCAGATTGGGATTTTTAATAAATTTAAAGGTTTTTAAGCAAATCTGAGACCAGACGTTTTGGTCTAAGCTGACTGATAAATCTGCTTCCCACTTTGCAATAGGAAGGGATATTGATTCATCTATTTTAGAAAGTGTTCTGTATATTTTAGATAATAGTTTGGGGGATTTAAGAGTAAGAAATTGAACCACACTTGGTGGTGTTTGTAATTCAACTTGACTGAGGATAAATTTCTTTTTTACTATGGATTTAATTTGTTGATATTCTAAAAATCTTTTCTTGTTGATCCCATATTGTGTAACTAGTCTGTCAAATGGAATAAATTCTGTTCCCTCTAATATATGTTCTAAGTATTTAATTCCTTTACAACTCCATTCTGGGAAATTAATCATATTTTTGTTTTGTAATATGTCAGGGTTATTCCAGATAGGTGTACGTTTGCATGGGATTAATGAAGACTCCGTTATTTTTAGAAACTCCCACCATGCTGACAGAGAAAAGCTGATGTTGATGCTTTTAAAGCATTCATGTCTTTTGATGTTTGAGCTAATAAATGGTAGGTCTGAAATCTCTAGATCATTGCATAGTGCCTGTTCAACATCTAGCCAGGGCTCATCTAAGAGGGTACATTTTAACCATTCTGAGATGAACTGAAGCCTGTTGGCTAAGAAGTATTGGTGAAAATTAGGCAGATCTAGTCCTCCTCTATCCTTGGTTCTTTGTAGCGTTTTTAAGCTGATGCGCGGGGGTTTATCTTTCCAAAGGAATTTAGAAATATGTGAATCCAGAGATCTGAACCAATCTTGTGATGGTTTGTTAGGGATCATTAAAAATAAGTAATTTATTTTTGGCAAGATCATCATTTTTATAGTGGCGACCCTTCCCATGAGTGATATGGGTAGAGATTTCCATCTAGTCAGATCGCCTTCTACTTTCTTTAGAAGTGGGATGTGGTTTAATTTAATTAAGTCTGAAAGCTTAGGAGAAACAATAATACCTAAATATTTAATATTTCCAGATTGTAGTGGGGCAGAAGATGAATTGTGGAAGGAGCAGTTAATGGGAAGAACTGTAGATTTTGGCCAGTTAATTGAATAGTCTGAAACTCTTGAAAACCAGTTTATTAGAGTAATTACCTCAGAGAGGTTGATTTGTGAGTTTTGCAGAAAAAGCAACACATCATCTGCATAGAGACTGATTTTATGTTCTACGTTATTACATTTTATGCCCTTAATTGTTGTAGCCTGTCTAAGTGCTGCTGCTAGAGGTTCGATAAAAATTGCAAAAAGTGAAGGGGAGAGTGGGCATCCCTGTCTGGTGCCCCTCAGGAGACAAAAGCTGGAGGATGTCTGGTCATTTGTTCTGATACGAGCTGTTGGGGAATTGTATAATATTCTTATCCAATTTATGAAAGAGTTTCCAAAACCAAATTTGTGTAAAGTTGCAAATAAAAATTTCCAGTTAACTCTGTCAAATGCTTTTTCTGCATCTAGAGATAATATTATGGTTTCAATGTTTTTATTGTATGAGTAGTCTATTAAATTAAGAAATCTACGAGTATTTGTTGAGGAGTGCCGACCTTTTATGAAACCAGTTTGGTCAGGATGAATTAAGAGGGGGGTTATTTTCTCTAATCTCTTTGAGAGAGCTTTGCAGATTATTTTAAGGTCTACATTTATAAGGGATATTGGACGATAACTTGAGGGAAATAAAGGGTCTTTTCCTGGTTTTAGCAGGAGACTAATGTTAGCAGAATTCATATTTGGTGGTAGTCTGCCATTTTTCTTGATTTCCTGCAACATTCCATGGAATACTGGTGCCAAAATTGTCCAGAATTCTTTGTAGAATTCTGCAGGAAAGCCGTCTGGACCTGGAGCTTTATTAATGGGCATACTTATCAGGGCTTCCTGGAGTTCACCTGGCGTCAGTGGCGAATCCAGTGCCATTGCTTGACTGTCTAGTAATTTTGGAAGAGTTACGTTGTCAAGAAACAAATCAATTTCATTTTTAGACGGGTTTATTTGTGGTGAATATAAAGTTTCATAGAAATCCCTAAAAATCTTGTTTATTCTTCCAGGGTCATATATTGTGTTCCCTGATAAATCTTTAGTGGCACATATAGTTGTTTTTTCTTTATTTATTTTTAACTGGTTTGCTAGAAATCGACCTGGTTTGTTACTGTGTTCAAAATTCTGCAAGCGAAGTCTTTGTACAAGGAATTGTGTTTTTCTATTAATAATTTCATTTAATTCTAGTTTTGTTTTGCATATTTTGTTCATTATTTCTTGATCTTGGTGGAACGCGTAGGCTTCTTCTAAGGATTTGATGGTTTTTTCTAATTCCTGAATATTTTTGTTTTCTTCTTTCTTTTTGTGTGATGAGAAAGAAATTATTTTACCTCTCATCACAGCTTTTCCTGCTTCCCATAGAACAGAAGCAGATGTTCCGGGAGTGTCATTAAAGTCTAAATATGAAGTGACAGAAAAGCTTCTTACAGAAGACGTTACAGGTCTGTGAGAGCCAGGGATTTTCCTTGTTTGAGGTGACCAAATACTTATTTTCCACCCTGATTTACAAATAAATTCTTTACAAATCCTACCATGTGAATTCAAGGATTTTTTTTTTTCACATTCTGTCTCTCACAGTTGAAGTGTACCTCTGGTGCAAATTACTGACCTCTGTCATCATTTTAAGTGGGGGAACTTGCACAATCGGTGGCTGACTAAATACTTTTTTGCCCCACTGTATCTGTAGCACTCTGCCTGTTAGCTTAGCACAACAACAATAACAAAAAGTCGCTCTCTCACCCAGGAAACACGCAGAGAGAGAGCGTCACCCTGTAACCATGGCAACCTTAACGCTGCCGCCTGGAACAACAGAACGTAGCTGTCAAACAAAACCCAAACAGTCCTGACCCGCTACAATATGAAACAGGGAAGTACCGCCGTGTAATCCATTTATTTCAACAAAGTAACTGTATTCTAAATACCACCTTTTTAAACGGTAACTGTAACGGAATACAGTTACTCATATTTTGTATTTTAAATACGTAACGGCGGTACATGTATTCCGTTACTCCCCAACACTGCTCAGCGGTAACACAAGGTCGTCGACTCTGTGGAGGAGGAAACGGCGGGGCTTTCATGGGAGACTCCAGCAATTCAATCCACAGATGATTTTACACTAGAACAACTTGTGACAACACTGATCAAAATCGTTGGTCACATGGATGCAGCGTTCACATTGCCATACTTTGTGATGATTAGGGACAGATTATATCAAGAAAGTGTTGACACTTGCATCTAGGAAGAAGACACCCAGTTGTTAGTGTTTAAGATCCACTGGGAAATGATTTTCTAGGTGGCTCATTACAGCCCTATGGCTGTCACATGGGATATGAAAAAACTCTATGCTCCAATTTGGAACAAATAATGTTGTGTAAAGATGAGAACACCACACACACATAGATAGTGGAGGGACAGGTAGAAATGGCACCATTCAGTTTCCACCTTCCAGTCGCCATTCACCCGGCCACTCCCTCAAACGGCTTTATATACTGTTGGGAATAAATAATTCGCAGTGCTTCAATAATGCTCTGCTTTTTCTTAATAATAAGTGTTATAAAGTTATATAGTGTAGTATTAAGTGGACACAGCCCTGAAAAATAAAGGCATGAAACCATGTGTCCTTGGGGAGTAGAAAGCTGCAGACTCTCGCTCACGCTTGCCTGGGAAAATGTAGATAACAGGAGACCATCTCTAGAGAAAGTTACTGAGACACTGTTGTTTCGACTAGAATGAGAGAGCTTCTGTAATAAAACTGTTAGGGGCACACCACCATTTGGAGATCCGTGGCAGCGTGTCATGCAGGACGCATCTCCCTTCTAGAAGTAATAAAGTGTTAAATCAGGGGTCGGCAACCCTGGGCACGCGTGCCACAGCTGGAAGGGTTAACTGATGGCACGACCATAGCTGGACTGGCCATTGGGATACCGGGCATTTGCTCGTGTGTCGATGGTGATTTTTCGTCTTTATGGGTCGATGATTTTTTTTGTAATGGTATAAACAATGAAAGGTGGTGGATTGGCCAGATGCTGGCAGATGTGTAAAAATAGGTCAGTTGTTTGGTGGTGGCTATGGCGGAGCTTCCACAGAGGCCAGCAGGTGGATGAGGCAAAGGGGAGGCAGGAGGAGGAGAGACCCGAGGCAGCCGCCGGTCCGAGTGTCAGGTGAACTGAACTTCAGGTAAGAAGTTATGAGCTGCAGTCTATCTGGGTCAGATATAAACCAAGTTTAGGTGGAGTTTATTTTCGTTATGCTGACTTTTTGCAGTCAGTTACAATAACTCGTACTGCGTACTAGCTAGCATGACGGAGTTTATATACAGCTGGGTGGGTGCTATGATGTTAGTGATGTTGAACTTTATTCATAAGGTTAGTTAGTAGAGTTGCCAACTGTCCCGTAAAAATGAAATCGTCCCGCATTCAGAGAAAATATTACGCGTTTCGTATTGAGCTGAAAAGGAGCTTCACAGTCTGTCCCAGACAGAGTTAATGCCAGTTAATGCAACATCGAAGCAGCTGGAATCCACAGCTGTGTGTGTTCATGGAGCTGCATGTTCACCTGCTGGACGTCACTACCTGACAGGTTTAACTGTCTTCAGAACTTTGCAGAGGCCTTATTGACAGTATTTGGCTCTACATGTCTGTGTGAGCAGATTTTCTCTCACATGAGTCCTCAGGTCTGAATGCTGGACACTGGGAGACCTGTGTCTCTGAGTGGGAGACCAGAGATCACATTAACATGTGTATCTCTGTATTAACAAACATGCCATATTGACCCAGTTTATTTTTCTTATCATTGTTGTGAGGAGACCATAAACAGCATTTGTATTTTCTGTTGTTCAGTTCATTTGCTGTTATGGATAAAAAGTCTTTTTTTGTTTCATAATAGCTGATAACTATTCACTGACAGCTGCCAACATCTGTGAACAAATATAATTCTATAAAGTGGTTCTATATAGTGTGTAACTGTTGATATAGAGCGTTATTACATTTATTGCTAATGCATCATTTGGCACACTGACCTCTGAGGAAAGTTTAAATGGCACTCGCCATCAGAAAGGTTGCCGACCTCTGTGTTAAATGGTCTACTGAGCAGTGTTTTGTCTTCCATCAGATGCCTCTGAGAAATCAAAAGAACTCGGTGAAGTGTTGATATTTACAACTGGGGGCTCGTCCGGGATTCCAATAGGAGGCTAAGGAAGACTATGAAATATTCTTACTGGAAACAGTCGCAAAGTGTGTTTCTCTATGATTATAATGGGCTTTGGAGAAATTCACTTATATGATGGGACACTGATCATGGTAAGTCCTGAGTCCAAAAGGATTACAGCGACTCAATCCAGTCAAAAGTCATAAAGAATAGTTTTCCTTTTAAAAATGATGATGTGATCTTGCTGGTGATGGAGACTGGGCTAGGTTGCGCGTGAGACTCCACTGTCAGCAATACCTGGTATGGATGTGTGTGAATGAATGCGTGTGACTGGACTGTGATGGACTGACGATGTGGACTAAAGTTTTGACTGACTTGATGCTGAGACAAAGACTGCACCAACCCTAGGATTAGTAAATGTGGACAAACACCCAGCTGGTAAGGAAAGGGTGGATGCTTTGTGTTGTTTGTTTTGCAGGAGCAGGAGGGCAAGAGAGACCGGAGGGGGAGACTGTAGCTTCACATGAGAGTGTGGAGCTGCAGACTGAACCCTTTGGCTGCTAATTTTGAGTTACTGATGTTTGCATGAAGAAAACTGTGTTTTATTGGCTGTGTTTCGATTACAGTATCACATTATATCGTTGGGAAGGCCAAATGCTACAGTGGAGAAACTTTTGATATCACTGGAATCTGTTACTATCAACCATAGCAGGCCACTGTAAGAAGTCTATTACATTTTATAGAGGACAGCCAAAACAATATTTATGAATAAAAGGGGAACGGTAGATTTGTCGTGTTCAAAATAGAGCTATGGAATAACAAACACTGGTCCACGTGACCAAGGTTTTTCCCCTTAAAATAGTCAATTATTAAAAGTAGAATACAACTGACAGGGGCATGTGACAGGATGTGGTACTGCAAAAAGAACAAAAGCAAAATAAAGAAAAAACTATTGTGTTGAACTTGTACCATTACACTCAGAGGATCAAGATGAAATCAAAATATGCAAATTTTGCATGAAGCACATGACTGATAACAGCTTTTGTTTTTTACAGCACCCACTTGGCCACACCACCAGTTTTACGCCGCCAAAGGAGGGTAATTGCAAATGTTTGAGGGAGGAATATCACGGAAAAGTGGAAAAGGTAAGCCCCGATGGGGTGATAACACCATGAATGTCACTTATGGTCACATTCCTAAAATGTGACACAAAGCATAAAACTCAGAGACAGAGAGGAGTTCTATATAAATACAATTTAGCAAACCCCATGGGGATTGAGGGTGAGAATCTATAATATTTTGAAATAACGCTCAATTGGCCATGTTGATTATGTTTATTCCAATGTGCAGAGATTGGCTAATATGAGCAGGACTGTCAGAACAGTCGCTGTTAAAGTCGCCTTTGACAGTCCAGACTAGGGTGGCGTTGGACATCCTCGGGGTGGAAAAGGGTTAGTGTGACCAAGGTGTGGTTTGGCTTGTTGTATGTACATTTCAAAGTGATAGCTCTGGAGGGGCCAGTCACCAGGGCATGGAAGAATGACACATTATCAGAAGATGAAAGGGAATTTTCTGGGATTGAAGATCCTCTGGGTGAGTGGTTGACTGGAGCATGCAGAAAATAAAACTATTATTGATAACTGATTGATAATTGGCCACATTCACAGCGGTATTGACTTGTTGTGGAGGCGGTCTACTTCATGTTAAAGGACTGTAATTAACAGATTGAAAACAGCGACATTAAGGGAAGAAGATGCAGTGCCGCACTATCAGATGCAGTGACGGTCAGTGATGAATCAGGTGAGCTGGATTCATGTTTGAATCAGCACATAGACAAGGTCACGGAGATATGAGGATCCTTCGCAGCAGAGACAGACACAGAGACTGCCAAGACAGCAGTTGGGGTCAAGGGTCATGCCGTTTGGGCTCCTGCTAGTCACCAGAGGATGGACCCCATAACCACAGCAATAACCACGAAGGGGTTGGCGAAAATTCAGAAGCACCAGACCAAGGAGGGTTTGGCCAAAAAAGGGGGACACGGCTGTGACCCCAGAACACAGATCCCAGCCAGCCAGGGCAGAATAAATCCCCTGATCTATGCAACAAACTGAAGGGTAGTCTAACCCCTGACACTGAAGAAAGAAGAGCGCAGAGAATCGTCCATTCATTGTTTAACTGTAAAGAAGGTCAAAAGCCCCTCAGACAGAGGTTCTAGTCTGAGCACAAAGGTGGAAGCAGGAAACAACCAGAACGGGAGATCTGACAATTAGCTTTAGTAGTCGTCTGTGATTTTTATGTTATGACCATTGCCCAAACATAGCAGCCATCCCATATATGCTCCACCCGTTAAAGTGGGACAGAGAACTGACACCTATTCTGATGATTCTTGGCTTTTTGTTTTCTCCGTTAATCATTTTATTTATTTGTTCATATTTTCAAGATTGTTGACTAACCTTCACAGACTTAATCTAACTTGTCTTTACATAAAGACAGCAGATTAATATCAAAATATATATTTATGCCATGAAGGTGTCATGAGTCATCTCATCTGTCAAGCAAAGAAGGAAACAGGATAATTCCCGATCCTTTAAACTATTTCTCTAATCCATTCTGCATATATTAATGCGTGTCATCAGGTGAACCAATGTATGAGAAGACAGTGGACTGGTTCACTTGAGAGCTGAGTTATGTCATTATGTTACGAAGATAAAAACAGCGCAGCTTCTTGTCAGCTGCCCGCTGAGTTTTCTGACAGATTTTTCCTGTTTGAGGTGAAATATGGTTACGCTAAACCCCCGGGGCCCCTCCACCCACACACTCTTTATGACCCCAATCATGGCTGGCGTGTTCGAGCACACATTTTATAGATACCACACACCCCACTACTGCTGCTTTATTTTTCCATAAAGTGATATGAATATAATGAGTTTATGGAACAGCTTCTTTAGGACTCACCGCAGACACTGACGGGGGCGGTTGTTGGGTGAGGCAATGGCCTTCAATCAGATTTTACTGCTGTTAACCGTTTGAAAATGACAGATTTGCACAGACACGACGAACCTCGAGATGAAGTTTGATGGGATATTTTTCATGGAAGGAACAGCTTCAGTGATATGTGAGCTTAGTCACAGATCCAGGGACTTGTCAAACATAGCCTGTTCGGGTGCATGCATCTGGTTTTGGTCTAAAATCATATATAAAATAGAATTTTTTTATGTGAATTTATTGTGTTGTGGGTGTTTTGGATTGTTTTTTCCCACTGACACTCTGTTGCTTGACTTTAAAGACTGGCACAGTTAATGGGAAACACAGGTAAGGGCTGCCATACAGAGTTTAACTGGAATTGTACAGTACAGTTAAATATATTTGGAGAATTGTCTAAATTTGAATTCCACAGCTTCTGTCTAAACAGTGTTGTTATTATTATTTCATGCCCTCACCCCAGAATATGTTGTCCCCTTACCAACCAGTCCGCCGCCTGAGGAAGGAAACAACTTGCAAGAGAAAGTCCAGCTTTCTGCATCAATCAACCCTTTCAAGTTATTGTTGAAGACGTATTTTATAAAATGTGTTTGTAACATTTCTTTTTAAAAATTTAAGGTGATTTTATTCTTAACTATTGAGTTATTCCTGTTGCTGTTTACTTGGTTTGCTTCAATCAACAACTTCTCTCAAGCTGCAGTTCCTCTAATGGCCACATGAGTATTGGCTCCCAGATACAGGAAGCATTAGACGTGCTCGTAGCTTCAGGTCTGAAAAATGAAGCCAATACAGCAGTGTCTTAAACCTGCATTCTATCTAAAGACCACCAGATGGCGATAGCTGTGTTTGCAAAAAGGCTTCCAGTCCTATAGACAGTGTTGGGAAGGTTACTTTTAAAATGTATTCCATTACAGATTACAGATTACATGCCCCAAAATGTATTCTGTAACGTATTCCGTTACGTTACTCAATGAGAGTAACATATTCTGAATACTTTGGATTACTTAATATATTATCATGCTGTTTACAACTACATGAATGTACTATTGCTGTGATTTATTACTGTTACTGAAGGTCCGCGGCTCCGAACCGTAGTAAAGGGACCTCTGGCTAATACGGTGGGTTCTGTGTCGGGCTTGTAGCCGAAAACTAGCTTTACTTTGTTGTCTGGGTCAACTTTGCTAGCGAGAGACAGAGAGAGGCGTTGAAAGGCTGCTCCAACAGAACTTATTGTTTTGGAGGAAAACACGAACACGGTGTACAGTCGAGTCTTAATAGCTTACTTACAGCTGGGCTCGTCAGGCTCTCTTCTTGGCTGCAGTGGTTATTATTATATTTACATGCTTCCAGCTCCCGTTTCTGCTCGATGACAGCTCGTACTTTTCCTTTTTCTCCCTCCCTCGCTCACAGACACATAACGTGTATGGCAGTCCATTCTCCCTGCAGCACGGACTACACTGCCCATGATGCTACATTCTTTAGAGCTATACCTGTAGCATTCTGCCTGTTAGCTTAGCACAACAACAACAGGCGCTCTCTCACCCAGGAAACACGCAGAGAGAGAGCGTCACCCTGTAACCATGGCAACCGTAACGCTGCCTGGAACAACAGAACGTAGCTGTCAAACAAAACCCAAACAGTCCTGACCCGCCACAATATGAAACAGGGAAGTACCGCCGTGTAATCCATTTATTTCAACAAAGTAACTGTATTCTAAATACCACCTTTTTAAACGGTAACTGTAACGGAATACAGTTACTCATATTTTGTATTTTAAATACGTAACAGCGGTACATGTATTCCGTTACTCCCCAACACTGCCTATAGAAGTCTATGTGAAAACAAAGCCCTCTAAACACTGTTGGTCATACTGTGTTTCAAATTGGAGGGCAAACTGCAGTCAACGTGCTTTCTCATTAGCAAACGAGTCAATCATGAGTCATAGTTAGGGGTGTGGTCACTTTGATCAACAGGTATTTCAAGAGTTGTAGCTAGTTGCTTTCTACAAAGACCTCACACTCACTAATTTGAGTTACTAAATCATATTGGTGTTGTTGACCTCTGATTAGGATTAGGAAATCATTGTAATTGTCCTTCAGCTCATCCAAAAAACTTTTCCTGAAATTTTTGCTGAGTGAAGTCCAGTGTCCTTTTGCTCTGTTATCACTAGCTAAGTGCTAGCAATCAACCGCTGATAGCTAGTGCTAAGGTGGCCAAAACACAAGCAATGATGCTTCAAAATGCCAAGTCCAGACGTCAGTTGCTGAAGTCATGGTGGCAAAATGCATGTTTGATTTTACTCTTTTTATTCCAGATGCCAGCCTCTGTATTCATGCATGACCACATGCAAAACACTTTGTAATGCTGGGGTTTGATAAGCGCTATGCTAATAAACTTCATTTTTTGTTATTACTGTCATTTCTGATGACAGACTCTGAGAGGGTGAGAGGCAGGGAAGTAGAGAAGTTGCCTCCAGTCGTATGTTAGGTGACAGCTGGACAACTGGAGACTGTGATTTCTGCTCTCTTACCCTGGAGCCGCAGTCTGGCAGTATCAAGAGGGAAGAACACTGTCATTGCAGTCACGCTTCCCTAAAGGGGCAACAGTAAGAAATCCATGGCATGCCATTTTTTTCACATATGGAACAAACCCTTGAATGAACCCCATATAAAAATCGAGGAAGTTACAGGAACATACATGTAAACGGCTTAAAATGCACACTAGGATCTAAAATAAGACGTTTTATATATGATATATATAAAAGGTATATTATTCAGTATTCAGTTTGGCGCGTTTAATAAGTTGCACGTACATACAGGTTATTGTAAACACTTTTACAGCTACAGTAGTTCTGTTTGGATATCTTTAAAGCATATAGGTAGTGACACTACAGCAACTCCCATTTGTGACTTTAAATTAAGCAGCGCATACTGAAACTAAGATCAACTTACCACTGCTCCTGAGACAGCATGAACCAAACTCTCATACGAGAAAACCTCGTTCATTGTCACCGCCAAATTGAGCCTGTTACATTCAATAATATTCGATATGCTTCGACAGCCAAATAATTATTATTCTCTTGCTAGCTGTTCTTGTTTGCCTCTCTCTAATAAACAGCTCGCTGCCTCATTTCAGACTTCAACATTTATTGTATTTGTTTTAAATGTTATATACTTATGTGGTATGTGTATTTTGACTTTTGTTGCCATGAGGCCAGGTCTCTCTTGGAAATGAGATTTTTGATCTCAATGAGATGTTTTTACCTGAATAAATACAGGACTAATAAAAATTTAGATACAACATGTGGGTTTGGCTACAGAGCTTTATGCATCAGTTTCTCATACAGTCACTGACCACTTTATTAAGTGCTAGTACAGAGCTAGACACCTTCAGAACCTCATTAACAGCTGCTAGTTTAAGTGAAAATATATTGATGGGTTTTTTTGCACTAATAAAGTTGTGGAGTTGTAAAGTATCTTGTCTCGTGTCAATTATATCGTCAGTTATATCGTTATCGCAAATTTTCAAATGTATATCGTGATAAATATTTTTGGTCATATCGCCCTGCTCTAGAGACAACTGTTTATAAAATGTATAGTCATACTCAAAAGGTCTCATCAAGTCCATATTCGATTTATGCTGTTATCAGTGTTTGCAACGATAGCATGGCTGTGGTGTCATATCAGTGTATGCTCTCGGTGTTTGCTGATATCAAACTGTGGTGTGAGGACCACTGTAGATAATCTTTGTAGTGATACTCAGAAGGTTTATCTTATAAAGTCCTTCTTTGGTTCTGGTTTAATTCTGGTATAGAACCAGTTGAATATTTGTATATAATCCCTGCAGCTGACTCTAACAGGGGTCACCAGCCTTTTTAAAACTGAGAGCTAGACCTGTGAACAGTTTGGTTCATCTTTAGTTATATGATAATAACAATTCTATCTTGATATGCTGTCATATCACAGGTTAATTTTCAAAACAGGCCTGGGTCGTGTAGCAGCCAACAACTCCACAGAGGCTGTCCTGGTGAGGGAGATGCCCCACTTCTTGGCGGAGGGAGCAGCGTCTTTGCAGCCAAAAGAACATTTGAAGTCCCAGCGACTTCCCCACAGCGGCTCTGAGCCACCCACAAACCTCGAAAGAGCGTTCCTGCCTTTTTAAACATTTTCTTAATAAATGGAGCTCTACTCCAAAATAAACTAACCTCTCTTTATTCTCTTAAATAACTGGCCTTCACTATGTTCCTATGTTGTAGTATATTTTTTCATTAGTATAATATGAAATCAATTCTACATGTGTCATGTTGTGTGCCAGTATTTGCTGTGTAACTGAGACATTAGTCATTACAAAAATGTACTTGAAATAATATTAAAATTCTCAAACATTAAACATAAATATATAAAATATTTTTACAGAGAGACAGGAATAAGAATGGGGGAAGAATTACATACATTTTAAAGCCTAGCTTTAAACCCAGCTGTATTCATTCAAGACGTCAGATAAATAAGTGTATTAAAGAGATAAAGAGTTGAAGAGTTTCCTGCTGCTCTCCTATGGAGCTGCTGGGGACTTGAACACCACTATTTAGACACTGGTGTTTAATTATGTAATTAATTATTAAATAATTAGATAAATAATAATTAATTACTAATAATTTTGTAATGATTAATGATGTGTCCTGTCTCCCTCTGCTCTCTTCCCCCTCACCCCCACCCGGCCACAGCAGCTGGCTGCTCCTCCCTCAGCCTGGCTCTGCAGGAGGTTTCTTCCTGGATCCTTTTCCACCCCGACAGTCAGCCGACTGACTATATTTATTTATTGCTAATGCTCATATTCTCAGGGTGTTCCCTCCTGCTCACTCCCCAGTATACACACTACTTTTGCTTTCTTCTCAGGTGTCGCTCTGTTTTCATCGTTCCAGGTCGTCTGTCTTCTCACCGTCCACCTGCACTTTCCTCCTCTGAATCAGCGGTTCGGTGTAACTGGAGACTCAAGCTTTGACTCGTGACCCAGTACTTCCTGCCATCCTGCAAGAGAGGGATATCCCTGCAAGCTGCCACACCGACTGTCTGCAAAGAAATTTCCCAGATAGTTAAAGACCCGTTAAATTATGCAGACATGAAAACTGGGTATGCCAGATGTTTTATTTACCGTCATTGTCTCAGTTTTATCCTGTTAGTTCTGTGTCATGATTCTTTTTAACCCTTTTTACTTTAGTGGGAGAAACGAGGGTATGGATGTCTGAGTGAGGTAATAAAAGTTAATGTGTGTGTGTGTGTGTGTGTGTGTAATGCTTAGGTGGGAGGGAGTAACAAGGCGACAGAGCAGGGTCATAACACTTTAAACTGTGCTGCCAGCAAAGGGAGGAGTGTTCACTATTCGCAGTTTAACTCCCTTGCTGTGAAATGTTTCAAGGTTAAATGTTTTGGACTTATTAGCTTTGGTCTGTCTTCCCTTACTCTAAACACCTCTAAGACTCTTTACCAGACTGTGATTCAGACAGAGCGCTCAGGAGATGCAGAAGACCGGCAGGAAGAAGCGAGTTCCAAGGACCAGCAGGAACCTCCCAAAATCAGCTCCTCAGTGAGTAACAGACAGAGTATCATGTCTGGAAAAGATTTGCTTCAGTTCCTCCTGCATGCTCAAACAGACACCCATTCAGGGACATTCTTATTAGTAAAATATAACAATTATACAGAAGGAAAAAGAAAATTTAATAGGGTGTAACTTAAACTTAAGGGGGGAATCTAGTTTAACAGTGTTGGGTGATTTATTCTTTATTTACAAAATGTTTCATCTGGTGAAATAGCTAGCGTTGTGTAGACTGTGTAGAAGGTTATTTCCCTTTTTTACCCAATACTACACACATGTATGCATGTATGCATGTATGCATGTATGCCTATTATACTTATATTATTATTATATTGTTATATTTTTGTAAGTGATGATATGATAATAGGAAACTCATAGCTTCCAAGATGGTAGTGTACTAGTGATTCTGACTGATCATATACACACACACACATATATATATATGTATATATATATATATATATATATATATATATATATATATACATATACATATATATATATACATATATATATATATATGTATATATATATATATACATATATATATATATGTATATATATATATATACATATATATATACATATATATATATATATATATATATATATATATATATGTATATATATATATATACATATATATATACATATATATATATATATGTATATATATATATATATATATATATATATATATATATATATATATATATATATACATATATATATATATATATGTATATATATATGTATATATATATATATATACATATATATGGTGGGGCTTTTGTTTGCTAAGCTAAGCTACGCAGTCACTAGCTGTAGCTTCATATGTAAAAAAAAAATACTTCTCAATAGTCTGAATAAAATTAAATAATGACATAATTTTATATTTGAACCATATTCCTAGAGTTATATGTGCGGCCCCACCTCAGTTCAGAAAACTGGTAGCCATTCCTGAAGATGTTTGATTCAGGGAGTTAGGAGTTATGTTGACTTTACCATGACCTGAACAAATGCCCCACTTTGATGAGTTAAAAATAATGAATTGTTAACAAAATGACTTCTTGTTTTTATCTTGTTTTTGTTTTGTTTTTTACAGTAGTTTGTATTATGTGGTGGTCCAATTAGATTTAATGGTATGGTCACAGTATCTCTGTTCTGGCTTCAGCTTAGTAGACATAAATGAATCATGTGGTTCCTGTTTGTGGACTCTAGTCTCAAAATAGTTCCCAAAATGTCATTAAATCCAGTTGCAGTGCCCGTCTCAGAAGACCAGAGGTGATACTTTTGGCTGTCAGTCACACACGTTTATACCGTTTGAATCCTCAGAGCTGTTACATTTTCTTATTTTTACTTTTCACTTTTGATTTTTACTGTTTACTTTTATAGAAAATTACTTTTCAGGCACTGCAACAACTGAGGAGAAGATCATGACTGGAGATCAAATATTCTGTTCACCAAATTCAAAATAATGGAAACACAAACATCAGTTAGACTTTGGAATAAATGACATTAGTTTCAGCATTCATCACGTCACAAAAATGACCGTAAACACGTATGGCTGCATTCATGGGTGTAGATGTCCAAAAGGTCAGAGACTCATAATAAGACTGTGAGCAGAGTGCTATAGTGCATATGGATGTGTGCTGGTAAAGATATGGCCCATAATAATAATAAATCTGACTCGTCACACAAACACAGTGGACGCTGTTCAACGTGCCGTCACTTTCACTGTCTGATGAAGCAACGTTGTTACCTCTCACAGGTCTTAGGACAGTGATGCTGCTGTCAACACCTCCTGAGACGTGCATCATGTGAGATCAGACACGTGTGTGCAGCACTATTATTTAACTTTAAAAACAAATGTTCTTGGCACTATCAAACATTCAGGCATCGGTAAAGTTTCCTGCTGCTTGTTGCGTCTTCTATAAAAGTCAAAGGCTACAGTTTGGCATTTATAGTCCACAAGAGAGGAGCGGGCACCGTGTGATCGCCCTGCTGCTGCAATCACAGACAGCTTTACGACGAGCAGCCGCTTTGGTCTGTCCCGTCCAGACGGCTCTCGGACGCCGGTCACAAGACAGACAATATGGCAGCCATTTCCCTGGACACGCAGACGGGGAGGGAGAGAGCACTTGAGCACATCCTTTCACGGTGTCTTGGACGGTCACGTACATGGAGACAATCACATCCAGTCTCAGCCTTTTTTGAATTACAGTTATTTTAGCGTTTGAAGCTTCACCATCTCTGACTAACTGCTTAATCTAATTTTTACAGACGGACAAACTCACACCACCCATAGCAAAAATGATTTGTCCGTGATCATCAACTGTATCTAAACAGTGATGCACAGCTTCCTGTTCTGAAATGTGAAGCCAGCGCTACAGCATCATAAACCTGCTGTCACAGTCTGGCAGAGGCAGAGTGGATGGAGCGACGAAGAGGACCCCAAACGCACACACCAAGGAACGTGGAACAAAACTTGAATGTTAACAAAAAGCGAGCTGTTTAATAAGGCTGATTAAAAAAAAAAACATTGCAAAACAAAAGGCACACGGACACTGGGGGAAACTAACTCGAACTAAACTTTGAAAACTGAATGCTGAACATAAAATACAAAGAGCAAAACCTTAAACGTGGAAAATCCTGGAAACATGGAAACATGACGAAGAAAAACTGACAACCTGACAATGAATGAAGAGACTAAATTCACACAAAGGTGATTATGGGAAATGAAAACAACTGACACTAATCTGACATAACGAGACAAAGGAAGCAAAGCTGACTACACTGACATAGGACAAAGACCTTCAAAATAAATTCTCTCTAAAGACCATCAGAAAGCGACTGCTCTATATTGCTGTCATTGCTTTGGGCCCATTGTTACATAACTTGTGCCATTTAAGCTTTGAAGTCATGTCTAATCAATTTAACAATGCAGTGGAACCATAACAGCTGAATGGGCTCATCAAAATGATCTATTCCTGTGAGTCCCTGCAGTGAAACGGCACCTGAGGCCCACACAGAGAAAAGGTCTGGATAGATGGTCGAGTTGAATTATCCCTAATCCTGACCATAGAGAAGTACTTATAATAAAATGATCTATAAAAGTTAAAGACACACAGACAGACACTATTTGACCTTCAGACATCAAGGAAACTGACGACCATTTAAAGTAGAGAGTCATGGTTCTGCTGTCCAGAGCTCATGTGGTCCACAACTTTGTTCTTGTTTAGACAGACTCTTAAAATAGTTGTACTAGACTCACAGCTGTCACTGTAAAGTCAATACAGAGTGGAACATACCAGCCAAAGTCTGGAGGGTAAACTTGCAGTAAATTCATGAATTCAGTTCGATTCAATTTGATCTATATAGCACCAAATCACAACAAAAAAACAACTCAAGGCACTTTATGTTGTAAGGTAGAACATACAATCATACAGAGAAGCACCAACAATCATATGACCCCCTATGAGCAGCACTTTGGTGACAGTGGGAAGAATAAACTCACTTTTAATGGGAAAAAACCACCAGCAGAAACAGGCTCAGGGAGGGGCGGGGCCAACTGGTTGGGGATGATGGGAGGAAGACAGAAAGACATGCTGTGGAAGGGAGCTAGAGGTTAATAATAACTATTAATTAAATGCAGATGGGTGTATAAACACATGAGGTGACAGAAAAAATAACACCCAGTGCATCATGGGAATCCCCCAGCAGCCTATTGCAGCATAACTAAGGGAGGATTCAGGGTCACCTGGTCCAGCCCTAACTATATGCTTTAGCAAAAAGGAAAGTTTGAAGCCTAATCTTGAAAGTAGAGATAGTGTCTGTCTCCTGAATCCAAACTGGAAGCTGGTTCCACAGAAGAGGGGCCTGAAAACTGAAGGCTCTGCCTCCCATTCTACTTTTAAATACTCTAGGAACAACAAGTAGGCCTGCAGAGCGAGAGCGAAGTGCTCTAATAGGGTGATATGGTACTACAAGGTCATTAAGATAAAACAGGCCCCACTGCAGTGCAATACCTGTAATACCTACAGCATGTTCTAATCGCTCTAATAGGATATTATGGTCGACAGTATCGAACGCTGCACTAAGGTCAAGAAGGACAAGCACAGAGATGAGTCCACTGTCAGAGGCCATAAGAAGATCATTTGTAACCTTCACTAAAGCTGTTTCTGTGCTGTGATGAACTCTGAAACCTGACTGAAACTCTTCAAATAAACCATTCCTCTGCAGATGATCTGTTAGCTGTTTGACAACTACTCTTTCAAGGATTTTTGATATGAAAGGAAGGTTGGAGATTGGCCTATAATTAGCTAAGACTGCTGGGTCTAGAGATGCTTTTTGAGTAAAGGTTTAACTACAGCCAGCTTGTCTTATTAAAGACTCACTCATTTAAATAATTTAGTGAGTTTGTTGTGGTGTATAGACTTGCTAATTAGGCTCTTTTAAACACACTTTTTATAAATACTTTATATGAACAAATGAGAGCAAACACAACACCAATGATTCAGTTAAATTCAGATGAACCCACCGCTGCAGTCAAAAAAGGGAAACCCTAACCCTTCACTATAATGTAAAAAAACTATAATATAAAATTACAAAGACTTTGAAGATCACTTCAGGAATCTCAATGCTGAAAATGAACAGTGGGCCTCCGTGATCTTCAGGCGCTGCATTTCGAAACAAGCTTGATTCTGTCGTGGAAACCACTGCATGGGCTCAGGAACAGTCCCATAAATCATTGTCTGCAGTGTTGGGGAGTAACGGAATACATGTACCGCCGTTACGTATTTAAAATACAAAATATGAGTAACTGTATTCCGTTACAGTTACCGTTTAAAAAGGTGGTATTTAGAATACAGTTACTTTGTTGAAATAAATGGATTACACGGCGGTACTTCCCTGTTTCATATTGTGGCGGGTCAGGACTGTTTGGGTTTTGTTTGACAGCTACGTTCTGTTGTTCCAGGCAGCGTTATGGTTGCCATGGTTACAGGGTGACGCTCTCTCTCTCTGCGTGTTTCCTGGGTGAGAGAGGCCTTTTTGTTGTTGTTGTGCTAAGCTAATAGGCAGAATGCTACAGGTATAGCTCTAAAGAATGTAGCATCATGGGCAGTGTAGTCCGTGCTGCAGGGAGAATGGACTGCCATACACGTTATGTGTCTGTGAGCGAGGGAGGGAGAAAAAGGAAAAGTACGAGCTGTCATCGAGCAGAAACGGGAGCTGGAAGCATGTAAATATAATAATAACCACTGCAGCCAAGAAGAGTGCCTGACGAGCCCAGCTGTAAGTAAGCTATTAAGACTCGACTGTACACCGTGTTCGTGTTTTCCTCCAAAACAATAAGTTCTGTTGGAGCAGCCTTTCAACGCCTCTCTCTGTCTCTGCTAGCAAAGTTGACCCAGACAACAAAGTAAAGCTAGTTTTCGGCTACGAGCCGACACAGAACCCACCGTATTAGCCAGAGGTCCCTTTACTACGGTTCGGAGCCGCGGACCTTCAGTAACAGTAATAAATCACAGCAATAGTACATTCATGTAGTTGTAAACAGCATGATAATATATTAAGTAATCCAAAGTATTCAGAATACGTTACTCTCATTGAGTAACTGGAGCAAAGCCCATTTAAAATGGACTGAATGCTCTGTGGAGCTGCAGAGTATCATCAGAACTTGGTACAGAAACCTTTTACCAACTGACTGCAGCTAGAATCAGTCACTATGTCAGACCACAACTGAGCCGTGTTGCTTTCCCAAAGTTAAGCAGCTACTGGTGTGAGATAGTGGACGTGTGTAAATACTGTGAGTAGAGGAAAAGCTGAATAGTTGGCCAAAATATTGCAGAGACAGAGTGACAACCATTCTTGCTCACATTCACTGCTACAATCAGTTTAGATAAACACGCTTACATGCATGTTATGACTGTGGGGAAAGACTCTGTGGCACCACCAACTCAGAGAAACTGCACCACACTTCCAGCCTGTTCTGCTCCATTCAGGTGACCTAAACAGTGGTTGTTATTCCTGACAGTATATTAATCTACTCTCTACGCAAACACACGATATGGATGCGCTAATTAAGTCATCTGGATGACTCAAGGCAGGAATCTATCTGGGTGTAGATACAGGTATCGAGTTGAGTGGGAACATGAGGTCTAACTCCACAGCATGTGGCTCATCCTGAACAACACTGCATGTGTCCAAGTATTCTCAGTGGTAGTGTGATTTAAGTCAGCAACTCAAATTCATCAAACTAATGGGAGTTATGTTGAAAGCTATACTAAAATAGAGCCCTGACCAGCTTCACACCAGCGGTCTCCAACCTTTTTTGCGCCACGGACCGGTTTATGCCCGACAATATTTTCACGGACCGGCCTTTAAGGTGTCGCGGATAAATACAACAAAATAAAACTAGTACCGGTACCGAAAAAAAGAAGATTTATTCATAACACACGTGAAAAGACCCAGGAAAACCGAGTTAACGATAAAAACGATAACAAAATAACGATAAAAACCCTGAAAACTATACATTTCACACCTGAGCCTCAACTCTCGCGGCCCGGTACCAAACGACTCACGGACCGGTACCGGTCCGAGGCCCGGGGGTTGGGGACCGCTGCTTTACACAATTCAACCTCAAAACAAAGTGTGAGAGACATGACCGACAGAAACTTCAGTCACAGCTGACAAGAAGCCATAACGCATCACCACAAACACACACACACACACACACACACACTCAGTGAACAGTTGCTAATAAAGTTCAACCCCTGACATTCAGTTTAAAATGAGCCAGCAGTGCAAACTCATTGCAGAAGCAGATGACCACATTGCAGCCATTAGACTCGAGTCTCTCACATAACACATACGTTGCATAATTGAACTTGAGAGAGTTGTTTTGGTTTATTTTTAATGTCTGACTGCTCGACAAAGACTGCAGATTCTAAATCAGCAGGAAGGCCCATTAATCATAGTGGCACTAACCAACAAGTCATCTATGAAATGTGGAGGGGAGATTGCTACTCTGACATTTGAGTCAAATATTATCCAGAGGTGTGCTGGACACTAGTTTACAACTTCAAACTGCGCCTCAGAATGTGAAGTAAGAAAGAAATGGAGCTTCTCAACCCTCGGTCTTTGAGTTTGGACTTTTCAATTCTTTGTAATCTAGATTTTCATTTGCTCTTGTTTCTGTTGCCTCCTGTTTCAGCTGCTCTCCGACCTGTTGCTTGTTTTCTCCCTCGCTGTTCGATCCCTCTCAAAAGCTTAATTAACCATTATCTACATGGTGGGCGTCCTCAACTGAGTAGCGAGTTCAACCACAGAAAATGGGATAGTGTTTTCTTTTCTGAAGAAGTGTGTGTGTAGGTCTGCAGTCATCCAGGTCATGGTAGTCTAAGGAGCTTGGAAAGAAAGCGACTGGACTTTTTTAAGTTGCTTGAAGACGTTTCACCTCTAATCTGAGAGGCTTCTTCAGGTCTAAAACCGAATGCTGGAGATTCCCAGGCATTTAAACCCAAGTGGGAGTTCCATCTACTCGGATCGACTAAGAGGTTCATTGACCCACTATTGATCATCAACCGCACCACATGAGCCAAGGTGTGAAAATCAGCAGAGGCTTCGTGTTTCCTGTGAGAGCTTGCCTAACCCAGTCATGTGACCTAGTGAGGTCACCTGACCCAAGATGTGCGTGGGAGGCTGTGGCACCTGGGAAGTCATCTCAAATCTGCATCATAAGTTGCAGACAGTTGTCGTAAGCCACACCCTATATTCAAAGATGGTCGTTTACGGCGTACATAAACGACCCCTCTCAAACCGTCATGTCTGTCCAAAATGTGAACTATGGTGTTTATGTTGGCACAAACCTGTTGCTGGAACAGCTGAGACAACTCTACTACAATGGCAAAAGCAAGACACAAGTCACCAGAGCTCTTTGTGTGATCGCGTGCACGAGGGAGAGGACTGAGACGAGCTCTGTTCCTGCCACTCGAACCCCAGTCGCTCTCAGTCTGCTCCCCCGTAGCACTGCTCTTTATTGTGGTTACGTGAATATGCATAGCTCCATTAACATGTGACGTCTCAAACAGGCAAATATGTGAACGAAGAGTACCGTCTGTGTGTACATGTAGGTATGTGTGTGTGTGTGTGGGTCAAAATATGACCCTGCGAAGGACTCCCCAAAGCTGGTGCCAGGAGTCCAGCAGTCCACCTAAACAAAGGGCTCTTATACTTAAACAGATACAGAGTAGGTGTCCTGCTATACTATAAATCAGGAAGAGAAGGTACGACCTCTCTCATGACCTTAGGATGCCAGAGCACTCTGGCATGCACACACAGAGTCTTTGCAGACTGCTAAGGATCAGACATCCTATCAATAATCAATCGATTATATACCTCTAAGCATAAATAACAATCCAACAATATAAACCTGACAAATGGCATTCTGGAAAGAGTGACCATCATCCTTTAGATGCTTTTGATTTGAGATCCCCTCCGAGGCACCTCAACCCCCACTCACATCTTGCATCAGGTGATCTCAATGGGACACACGATAGGGTGACGCATCTCTCACCTGCTTCACCGAAACCTCTGCTCATAATGACCCACACCTTTTTTCGTACCTTGGCTCATCACACATGATCAACAGTGGGTCAACAACCCTCTTAAGGGACAACTCCCACGAGGGTTTAAATACCTGGGAATCTCTACCACTTGGTTTTAAAACTAAAGAAGCCTCTCGGATTAGAGCTGGAACGTCTTTAAGAAACTTAAAGAATTTAAATCGCTTTATTTCCAAGCTCCTTAGACTTTTTTGATGAAGCTTTAAAGTGCACACTTTGCCTCTCAATAGCTGCAAATTGCATCTAATCATTAAAGTACACTGTTAAAAAAAACGGCAATATTCCAGCAGCTGGGGCCAAAATACGACCGTAAAATATCAGAAAATAACTTCCTCATAAAAATACGGTTATTTCCAGTAATGACAATAGAGTTTGTTGTGCTAATCTTACATGGGATTCTGCCTTTTCCAAGTGCTTTTAAACATTAAATTAGGAACATTTTAACGTGATCAAACAATGAAATTACCTATAAACAAGGTCAATGAATGTGGCAATATGAATAATAATACTGTACAGAAATATACAGTTAACAGTTGGTTTCAATAATAATGGATTGCCCTGGGACAGACTGACAGAGGCGAGGCTGCTGTATCGGACCATCGGCCCCTCTGACATCACCAGTAGATGAAGAGTCTTGACCACGGACACGACACCGAGAGCGTCCGAGCCGGGGCTCAAACCGGCAACCTTCTGATCACAAGGCGAACAGCCAACTCTTGAGCCACGATCGCCCTAAACAGCAACGATAATAATACTTATGTGATGTAACACAAGCTTATAGGAATCATGTTATCTTCCATAGCATCACATTTGAATTCAACAGTTCAATCTTTCAAATAACGGACAGATATTTGTGAAATCATGTGAATTATTTTAACAATCTAAATAAGCTCATGTACAGACAGATACATTTAATATTCATGACAATTATGTTTTATTACATTACAGTGATTTAACGTTAATTTACATTTGAAATGTGAAATCAGTCTGTTTACGTAACTTTAATGATGTTCTAGAAGAACAAAACTGTAAAATGCAGTAAAATACTTTTATATCAGGATTTTTTCCTGCAGTGCAGCCAAACCCGCGACCTCGTGGTTGTTAGTTCACATTCATTGGCCGATGCTTAGCGTCATGTTATTATTCAATTCAATTCAATTCAATTTTATTTATATAGCGCCAAATCACAACAAATGTCGCCTCAAGGCGCTTCATAGATACAGAGAAAAGCCCAACAATCATATGACCCCCTATGAGCAAGCACTTTGGCGACAGTGGGAAGGAAAAACTCCCTTTTAACAGGAAGAAACCTCCAGCAGAACCAGGCTCAGGGAGGGGCGGCCATCTGCTGCGACCGGTTGGGGTGAGAGAAGGAAGACAGGATAAAGACATGCTGTGGAAGAGAGACAGAGGTTAATAACAGATACGATTCAATACAGAGAGGTCTGTTAACACATAGTGAGTGAGAAAGGTGACTGGAAAGGAAAAACTCAATGCATCATGGGAATCCCCCGGCAGCCTACATCTATTGCAGCATAACTAAGGGAGGATTCAGGGTCACCTGGTCCAGCCCTAACTATATGCTTTAGCAAAAAGGAAGGTTTTAAGCCTAATCTTAAAAGTAGAGATAGTGTCTGTCTCCTGAATCCAAACTGGAAGCTGGTTCCACAGAAGAGGGGCCTGAAAACTGAAGGCTCTCCCTCCCATTCTACTTTTAAATACTCTAGGAACAACAAGTAGGCCTGCAGAGCGAGAGCGAAGTGCTCTAATAGGGTGATATGGTACTACAAGGTCATTAAGATAAGATGGGGCCTGATTATTTAAGACCTTGTATGTGAGGAGCAGGATTTTGAATTCAATTCTGGATTTAACAGGAAGCCAATGAAGGGAAGCCAAAACAGGAGAAATATGCTCTCTTTCTAGTCCCTGTCAGGACTCTTGCTGCAGCATTTTGGATTAACTGAAGGCTTTTCAGTGAGTTTTTTGGACATCCTGATAATAATGAATTGCAGTAGTCTAGCCTGGAAGTAATAAATACATGAACTAGTTTTTCAGCGTCACTCTGAGACAGGATATTTCTAATTTTAGAGATGTTGCGCAAATGGAAGAACGCAGTCTTACATATTTGTTTAATATGTGCGTTGAAGGACATATCCTGGTCAAAAATGACTCCAAGGTTCCTCACAGTGTTACTGGAGGCCAAGGTAATGCCATCCAGAGTAAGAATCTGGTTAGATACCATATTTCTAAGCTTTTCAGCACCGAGTACAATGACCTCAGTTTTATCTGAGTTAAGAAGCAGAAAGTTAGTGGCCATCCAAGTCTTTATGTCTTTAAGACATTCCTGCAGTTTAACTAATTGGTGTGTGTTATCTGGCTTCATGGACAGATAGAGCTGGGTGTCATCTGCATAGCAGTGAAAATGTATGCTATGTCTTCTAATGATGCTGCCTAGGGGAAGCATGTATAATGTAAACAGAATTGGTCCTAGCACCGAACCCTGTGGAACTCCATAATTAACCTCAGTGTGTGAAGAGGACTCTCCATTTACATGCACAAATTGGAGTCTATTAGATAGATATGATACAAACCACTGCAGTGCAATACCTGTAATACCTACAGCATGTTCTAATCGCTCTAATAGAATATTATGGTCAACAGTATCGAATGCTGCACTAAGGTCAAGAAGGACAAGCACAGAGATGAGTCCACTGTCAGAGGCCATAAGAAGATCATTTGTAACCTTCAATAAAGCTGTTTCTGTGCTGTGATGAACTCTGAAACCTGACTGAAACTCTTCAAATAAACCATTCCTCTGCAGATGATCTGTTAGCTGTTTGACAACTACTCTTTCAAGGATTTTTGATATGAAAGGAAGGTTGGAGATTGGCCTATAATTAGCTAAGACTGCTGGGTCTAGAGATGCTTTTTGAGTAAAGGTTTAACTGCAGCCACCTTGAAGGCCTGTGGTACATAGCCGATTATTAGAGATAGGTTGATCATATATAAGATCGAAGAATTAATCAATGGCAGGACTTCTTTGAGCAGTTTTGTAGGAATGGGGTCTAAAAGACACGTTGATGGTTTGGAGGAAGTAATTATTGAAGTTAACTCAGAAAGATCGATTGGAAAAAAAGAGTCTAACTTAACATCAATGGAACTAAGAGTAGCTGTAGATAATATTACATCTGTGGGATGATTATTGGTAATTTTTTCTCTAATGATAAAAATTTTATTTGTGAAGAAGTTCATGAAGTCATCACTAGTTAACGTTAAAGGGATGGTTGGCTCAAAAGAGCTCTGACTTTTTGTCAGCCTGGCTACAGTGCTGAAGAGAAACCTGGGGTTGTTCTTATTTTCTTCAATCAGTGATGAGTAGTAAGCTGTTCTGGCTTTGCGGAGGGCTTTCTTATAAAGCAACAAACTATTTCTCCAGGCTAAATGATGATCCTCTAAATTTGTGACACGCCATTTCCTCTCCAGATTACGAGTCATCTGCTTTAGGGTACGTGTTTGAGAATTATACCACGGGGTCAGGTACTTCTGATTAGAGACCTTAGTTTTCACCGGAGCTACAGTATCCAGAGTCGTACGTAGTGAGGAGGTGAAATTATTAACAAGATAATCGACCTCTGTTGGGGTAGCGTTCAGATAGCTGCTCTGCTCTGTGTTGGTACAGGGCATTGACGATGATAACAGTGGCTGGATTATATTCTTAAACTTAGTTACAGCGCTTTCAGAAAGACATCTACTTTGATAAAGTCCACTCTCCACTGCTGCGTAATCAATTATTGTAAATGTAAATGTTATCAAGAAATGATCAGACAGGAGAGGGTTTTCAGGAAACACTGTTAAATGTTCAGTTTCTATGCCATATGTTAAAACAAGATCTAGAGTGTGATTAAAGTGGTGGTTGGGTTCTTTTACATTTTGAGAGATTATGTGTCCCAACATCCACATGTCACTTTGTTTTCATGGCCACACCCTCACCCCAGGTGCAGAGGCCTGTTTCTGTTCAGGAATGTTGGGAATACTTTGAGATTCATATTAATTGCAATTCCTGCCTCTACATTTATTTTTAAAATATATAATTAGCACAGCGTGACCGTGCAATGTTTAAATTTTTTTGTTTTTATTCCTATTAATTATATTTTCACTTGTTACCTCTGAATTATTGAATCAGACCTAGATGACATGAACTTTTCAGCACAATTATAATTCAAATACTCCTTTAATTATTGATTATTCTCATTAATTTTTGATCATTTTATATATTTTTCCATTGTATTACATTTGAATTTAACAGATCAATCTTTCAAATAATGGACAGATATTTGTGAAGTTATGATACATTTCTAAATGTATTTTTACAATCTAAATATGCACATGTACAAAAAAATATATTTAAAAAACAAGTAAATTGTGTTTTACTATATTTACAGTGATGTTATGTTATTTTACCTTTGACTTGTAAAATCACAGTGTACTTATGTAAATTAATGATATTCTAGAAAGACAAAACTGTAAAATATACAGTAAGATACTTTGACATTACTATTTTTTGGAACAGTGCAGCTACCAACATATTGTAATGAGTAGCCAGATAACAATGTAAACAGCTGTAGTTTAATATTTTTCTACCATGTCAAGTTGAAAACCTCCCACAAAATTGTGGCAGCAGTATAAATGTATCAGGATCAGTTTTTCAGAGATTATTATCGATAAGGATAAACTTGGTGAACCAGATTTACTAAATTAAGGTTAACTTAGTAAATTGGATCGGCGTCTTTCAGTGTGTTTAATGATGTCTGAACATTTTCTAGTAATTTTTAAAAATACAACTGTTCTGGAGTCCCAAGGAGCTGCCTATGAAACTTCAATTACTATTTTCTATTCGTGCTAAATTGAAATGTCACAGAGTACCAGGGGGATAGGCCCACTCTGTCGCTCGTTGTTAAGAAGGAAAGCATAGATGCAGATGCTGCATTCATCAAACTGATGCTGAACTGTGATGTGACGACTGAAAGCCTTTTTTCCTTCAATGCTCAAACAGTGGTAACAGTGTAAATTCAAACGCAGTAAATTATTGTACATTAACCGTGTTTCCCTGATCATGAGAAGTATACATTTACTACATTAGAAAGTTTTAAAAAATCTTTTCAACATAAACTCAGCTGTGTAAAGTAAGAAATCCCGAGCTATATCACTGCATCTGTCACATTAAGGGACGAGCATGACTTGTGTTGCTGTCAACATCTATGATTCAGATATTTGAAACTGTGCTGACCGTCTCGCTCCAACCAGCCACGTGGCTGCCGCCCTACTCTTGGAAACTATAGCAACCAAATGTGCACTGTGAGAGTGAAGTGCTTCACTGGGATATTATACTATGAGGACTTTCATATTTCATGAGCATCGTGTGACAAGAACATTTAAAGTTAATAGACATACTACGTAGAAAGTGTACGGCCATATTCCTCACAGTAACCCTCTCTGTCATGAGTTAAAGCTATTAAACTATTCCCATACAAAAAGGCTGTGCTATTAAGGCAAACTAATCAGACTTTAAAGTGTAAATGAAGACACTGCTGAGCAGGTTATCTTCTGCAGTTACTTAACTGTCCCCCATGAAAGAGATCGTTGGGTTTATAACAGTCAAAGCTGATTTGTACAGAGGTTCATGAAGTCATTAGTACTGAGAATTAAATGAATATGAGGCTCGACACGACGCTGTACAGTGTTTACAGGACTGAAAAGTAACCTGGGATAGTTTTCCTCTATAAATGATGAAAATATAGCTGTTTGTTCACATAGAAGAAAATGATAACAGAAGGTATGTCCTATCTGAGCTTAGTGCATTTCCACAGCCTCGGTGCATTTTGCATGATAACGTATTTAGATTCACGTTCACGCAACAACCCAGGAGCTGTCTCACATTTTCACATACCTAGACTGTGCTAGTTGTTATTTCCATCCAGCCATTCTGTAGGTTTCTGTTTTCTTGTGTAAGGCCAGCAGGCAAGTACCTGTGACAGGTGCTCCGTCTTTGCCTCAATTAATTAATAAAAACGTAATTTAAACTGTAGTATGAAAGAGGCTGTCCTGTTAGTGTTTATGAGGAAGAAAAGTAAATGGAGTCCAGTTTATGACTGACAAATGTTTCTCTCACCTCTTTCATCACACCAGTTGAAAGCAAAGAGTGCTTTAACAGATGTGTGTGTGGGGGGACTTTACTGTCCCAACTGGTCTGAATGCGGCATTGCAGTTTATCAGGGCGACCGTGGGGGGCGATCGTGGCTCAAGCAGGACCGTGCAGAGATGTTCAAAGGGGCGGGTGCTCAAAGTTAAAAAGGGGCACATTGAACCAGGCTGAATAACAACAACACACATTCATCAAGAATCTAATATGGAATTGCATCATACTATATCACTGTTGTGAGGTGGCGACAAGGCAAAGCAATCGTAGCCGATGTTTTACCTGATGGTTACAATGTTGCTGTTGAGGGGTTGCTGTGGATAGTGCTGGAGGACAGGGCTGTGCTGATCTGAGACTGTAGACAGTAAAAAGTCCATAGGAGAGATGGTAGCTGATTAAACAAGTATCATGAGATAATAACAAAATGCAAAGATTGGTGACAGCGCTTGGAACCATACGGCAACAAAAAACTGTAAGAAATAAATTAGGCACAACTTGCTACTGCAATAAACTATAATCTAATTATCCACACTAGGGGTGGGTTTTTATAATCGATTTATCGATTAAAATCGATTCTGGCTTGGATAACGTAAAATGATTCATTAAAATCCTGAATCGATTTTTTAATATAAATTTATTTTGCCCAAAATGCCAGAATCTCAGGTGAAAGATCACAAAATTTCAACAACCACCAAACAGCTAAGACAGTAAATGAGAGCAGGTACACGGATTTTGCACAAAGACGTAAACACACAGCGCGGATCAGAATCAGTGAGATGTCGCCTTTCTCAGCTGACGGTGGGGCTGAAAGCCGACAGATTCTGATTCTGATCCGCGGGTCCGCGCTGTGTGTTTACGCCCTTTTTGCGCTGATCATAAAGCTGTTAGTTTGATCTCTCTCCAAACAATATTGACTGAACCAGGAGCAAAAGAAGATCCAAACTACGCTTCACATAAACATCGTCATGAATTCCCTCTGACTTTTGCTGTTTTGCTTCCACCAGGATAAAATCACACTTCATGCACAGCTCTCTCTCTCTCCCTCTCTCCCTGTCTGTCTGTTTTCTTTATTATTTGCTTGCTTGTTACGCACAAGTCTACCGTTGTTTACAGCGCTGTCGGCCGACGTTTTTTTTCGTTTTACATACTTCCGAAAAGAAAACCTAATTTCTGCCGTTCAATATTGAACAAATTTCAACTTTTTAAAATTATGCAAAATGCAAAAGGCTCTCTAATAAAACCGCTGTAACTTCAGAGGTAACATTCATGTGTTGATTAATGGTTTTCTTTCGTTTTTGATGTACTGCAGAATATTTTTATAAAATCCCAGAACAGGAAAATCACCTTCATGTGTTTCTGTGTTTTATCTTCAGCTACTTTGACACAAAGGCCTCTGCTGTGATGCTCACACCTTTGATAAAGTCTGGAAAGTGGCAGCTTCCTTTTTATAGATACAAAAATATGTAAATGTACTGATCTGAATTATAATATTTCTGACTGTCAAAATTTCCCAGATTCAAATCGAATTGAATCGAATCGAATCGAATTAAATCGAATCGTGGATCAAATCGATTCGGGACCTTGTGAATCGGAATTGAATCGATTCTAGAAATCAGTGACGATACCCAGCCCTAATCCACACCTAACAACTCTTGCACTTAATCTATAATAAAATGACGACAGAAAAATGTTATAGCACTCCCTTTAGTAGCCTCACACAGCTCCTACTGTTTCCTCCTCATGTCCTTACCAGCCATGTCTGGACAATGTTATATCATGAGTAATAATTTTTTTAAAAATCCATCTAAATAAAACACACACATGCACGCACACACAGGGACATTTTAGACCTTCTTCAGAATACTGTATATACTATGGGCATCACGGTGCTGATCCAGAATCCTTACATTATTATTTATTACTAGAGCTACACTAATAAAGCAATGGGGTGGGGGAAGTAATAAATATGAAATAATGTATTTATGATGATTCCATTTGTTTCACTATCCACTCTGTGCAGGAGCAAAGCTTATTACATTTTTAAACTGTAGAGATACAATCATTTTACTGCTGTAAAATCAAATTTTTTTTATTTAAAATATAAATCTAATATAATCTGCTTCTTAATGTATGTTCTTTAAAATACAGCGTGTGTTTTTTAAAATATTATAATAATGCATAATTATGTGGACATGCATATTAGATCGTTTTTTAGTGAAATATAATCCCTCCAGAAAGGCAGGAAATGCCCGGAAACTTACTTTAAAACTAAATATGTTCCCTAAAACGGTGACAGAGCTACAGACCCATGACAGCCTTACACAGGTAGCCAGCAGCTATGACCAGCACTACTTGTGCAGTTAATAAAAGGACAGGTAATGTTTGTCGCGCTGTTGCACACACAGCACGCTCGTTTGTTTCAGTTCGTCAGTTGCCGCAAAACAACTTACCAACGTGTACATAATAAGCTAATACTCCTGTGTGCTACACACTACAGTCTACGCTGTACACCTACTTACTGGTTTTGTCGCATCAGTCTGTGTCTCTGAGTTAACTTGTGTTTCTCCTACACCTCCGGACTACAAAAAATGCGCGTGCTCTTTGTGAGCTCGTTGCCGGCTCGTAACCAGCGCGTTGCCGTCAAGGGCGATCATTGGTTCAATGTGATCATGTGACTGATCCAAGCCAGATCCTTTTATTTAGCAAAACTGTGATTAATAGTTAAATATTATTGTTGAGGGGCACAGACAGGACTCCGCACGCCCACACACATAAAAATATATATATATATATATTTTTTAAAAGTGGCCTTAACAAAAGGGCACTTTGGGCACCCATCAGGAAAGGGGCGGGTGCTCAAGCCCCTCCAGCCCCCCCCCCCTGCACGTGCCTGGGTTCAAGAGTTGGGAGTTCGCCTTGTAATCGGAAGGTTGCCGGTTCGAGCCCCGGCTCGGACAGTCTCGGTCGTTGTGTCCTTGGGCAAGACACTTCACCTACCGCCTACTGATGATGGCCAGAGGGGCCGATGGCGCGACATGGCAGCCTCGCTTCTGTCAGTCTGCCCCTGTCAGTCTGTGGCTACAACTGTAGCTGCCTCCACCAGTGTGTGAATGGGTGGATGACTGGGTGTGTAAAGCGCTTTGGGGTCCCTAGGACTAGTAAAAGCGCTATACAAATACAGGCCATTTACCATTTATCAGCAACAATATTTTTGAGAAACACACTCGGTTTTGCTGCTTTTGGTGAGATACAGATTTAACACAATGCACCCAAATTACTATTATGAATATTTTTTGAAATATGGTTAGAGGTAAGGGTCAGGTTGCTTTTATTTTGAAAAACCACGGCGGAAGCGTTTCCCGTTGCAGCCGATGGCGGAACACGGGCAAACACTAACTGGCTGAAGAGGATTCGCGGTTTTCGGCAAAAACAAAGACCTACGTCAGCTCACAGTGAAAGGTATTTATTCAGATGCAGGGACGTGTTCTAGAAATTGTATCGGCGGCTGTTCGTGTGACGGAACTGCTAGCATGCTTTCCAGTAGCAGACGTTAGCGGTAGCTAAAAACCAGTTAAAGCCAAAATGGCTGGTATGTAGAGACTCAGTGTTTTCCCGGTTTTCTTTAGAACAAATATAGTATTCCGTTCACTCCAGCGCAGGCTGTTGTATTCCATTTAGGGACTCGATTGATTGTACGTCTGCACCGGTGTGTAAGCGGTAACGCTAAGGGTAAATAAGGTAGCTGTTCCCGGTTCAGAACACCAACACTAGGCCCTGCAGCACGAGCGGATTTCTGCGCACCGTGCAGAAAATTCACGAAGTCTCTGTGGGGTTGTGAAAATCAGGAACATTAGACTACAAGACAGACATAAGAAAATATGCTCGCCCTGTGCATTCTGCATGCGGCAGTGCAAAGGCCACATTGTCGCACTTGAAGCTCTGACTGTCCGGAGGATTGTGCTCTTTCAGTCCATCTGCACCTGAAATTGCGGATAGTTTCACTTTTAGATGGTCAGAAAACAGTGCTGCGTGAAATGACGAGGCGTGGCTCCTGTCCGAAATATCAAGCTGAGATGTCGATTTCTCCCAAAATCTACATTTGTGGAATCAGCAGCAGCTGTAAAAATCCTTACAACATATGTGCTGTGGGTCCCACAGGAACTTAGCTCTGTCGGCGTCTCCGTACTCGTCACAGGTGTTTCTGTACACTATGACAGCCACTTAGTTATGGCTTTCCATGTATGCCCTGCATGCTAGCATTTTGCACCCGGCTGTTATAAAGGATAAATACCCTACAATAATGCAAAGAAAGTAGAGAAATCCCAACAATCATCATCATCATAGTTTATTTATATAGCACTTTAAAAACACAAGATCAAAGTGCTGAACAATAGAAATATCAAAGATGCAATAAGAATAATAAATACGATAAAATAATAAACATAGTAAAAACACTAAAATATGTAAAAACAGTGGAATAATAATAATTATATGACCCCCTGTGAGCAAGCGCTCAGCAGAACCAGGCTCAGGATGAAATGTGTGGCTTGTTCTGACAGCACCCTGCAGCACAGAGGTACCTTTTCATTATCTGGATTCATTTACACTGACAATGTTGATCACATGAATGAAGTGCTCCAGGCACATCTAACCAATCTGGGTGTTTCATAGATCACATGACTCTTCTTCCACAGAAGATTGGTCACATCTACCTCAGAGACATTATCAAAGGTTGATGAAAAGTCTGTAAAGACTTCAATTGAGTTTCATTCATATTGTGCCGAATCACAACTTGTAGTTATGTGTAAAGTAAGACCATACAGTAACTGAGAGAAAACAGAGACAACCCCAACAGTCAGATATCCCCCTATGAGCAAGTGTGTTGGCAACAGTGGGAAGGAAAAACTCTTTATACAGGAACAAGCCTCTGGCAGAACCAGGCTCATGCAGACTCTGCTGCAGCCTCTGGCTCCCAGCAGCCTAGCTAAGGGAGGAGACCTGATCCATCCCTAACTATAACTATATAGAAGTCCAGTTAGTTAATTTATCACCGAGCGCGTTCTTGGTGCTGCTGTTTATTGCTAAGGTAACAGCTGCATACCAGAGCTATGAAACTTTAAATTGGATCCATGTAACCATTAACGTTTACAGTCCCACAGCCTGATAGAGGAGACGTGGAAAGTGCTTCAGTTTGTCACAGATCAAAGTGAAAAAATTTGATGGATTGAGCAGGTGTATTTCATCCTGTGTGAAAAACACTCATCGGCAGACTGGAGTCAAGTAGAACGATACTTTATCAATTTCTACACAAGTTAATGCACAGATATTTCCTGGAGAATGTGATACACAGTTTGTGTTTCATTCATTGGCTTCAGTAAGGTACAACACATCATATCTGTTTTTCATGTGAGAAGGGGTCCCCTTCACCAAAGGCGTGAAAACACAAAGGAAAGAGACAGTGCTACCTGTATCTGGATGTCATCCTTTTCCTCCTTAAGTCAGGGCTCTAACACACAAAATGGGCTTAAAAGGCTGATTTATTTACAGTATAGTTGTAGTTACTGTCAGCAGATAATACAGACCCTCCTGTCTCCAGACAGTGGACAACAAGCTGGCTAAACAACAACAGCCGATATTATGTCAGCTAATGTTGGGCTTTAGGGTCCTAAAACTCACATTTTGCTCTGATAAACAGTTTGAGTACATTCTCATGTTGAGTTTATTTCCTAAGTGCCCAGGTCCATGATGTCACTAATGCTGGATAACAGCAGCTAATAGTAGTGATGGGTAGATGATGCTTCATGGAGTGTGTAGCACTTTGCCTTTATTGTGTCGGCACTGTTAGACAGACACTGTGTTGGTGTGCTGCTTAACAGTGACATCTGTTGGATTTCAAACAATATAACCTGGATAAAGAGTGTGGAGAGAAACTAAACCAGTTTGATATGTGGACACCAAACGAGTGATAAACGTCGTCTCCTTTACATGTGTAGGAGTACTCTACTCTGAACCCCTCCGTAATAACTGCACTTCTCACTGCATCGCTGCGAGAGAGCCCATCCACCTTTGGGAAGAAGGTCATTTAAGCCGCTGACGAGCTGAAAACATAAACACACAAACAGCACCAAAGACGGTTTCCTCAGCACGAGTGCACATGAACCCACAGTTGTGCTTTCGAATGAACAGAATTTGCCACCTCAGCGCTACGTGACACAGCAGCTGTATCGGTCACATGATTTTTCTTGCACTGGTGCAAGCTTGATACCTGTGGTACATATCAACTTTGATTCCATAATTGTATTTTTTAACTTGAGTATCTCAGGGTCGGTCTGATGCTTTTTACATTTTATTGTAAGCGGTCGTCAATTCCACGGAAACGCCTTGGATTACTGCACCTCTTCTAGCTTTCTTCTTGGACCTAACACACTGTTACTCTGTTACTAATGTCTTCTTCATCTGGAGGTAAACATTAGGGGTGCAACGATACACAAAATTCACGGTTCGGTTCGATACTTTGGTGTCACGGTTCGATATTTTTTCGATACAAAAAATGTTCATGCTTTTTTAATTTGTCATTTATTAAAATTATAAATATATATTTTAACTCAAAAGTACAGTTTTTAAATTTAATGTTGCTGAAACAACAAAGTAATAAAAAATAAATCTATCTCATGGAGAAATCACTCATCTTTGGAAAACAGAGTTTATTACAGAGAAATGTCTCTTTCCAAAATAAAAGCTATACTATACGCTTCTTCTGGGCTATACTCTCAGCAGCATATTAAACATATCAGGTCCCCATAAGGAGAATCATGTGCTAACGGCTGTCTAAATGACTCGGGTAAAGTTTGTAGCTGCTGCTTGTTGTTTTTGTCTGCTTCCACTTGTCTTTGCACTAGGATGATGTCGGAGTAAATGTGCAGTCATATTCGTTGTGTTCCCACTAGTGCTGTCAGCGTTAATCTGAAATGACGTTAACGCCACAACACGGCAAATCTCCGTTAACGAGCTACCGCGGATCGCCCCGTACGTGGGGCTGGACGGCTAACACGTTAACGAGCTAACTGCGCTAACGCACTAGTTCCCACCAATGTAATTGAGCATTGCTGGCACATCCGACATACTGTTTTACTATAGTCCATGACGCGCTTACCTTCAGGGTCATACGTCACATGAAAACCAAAATAGTTCCAAACGCCAGATCTGAATGAGGGTGGGGGAGGTTCAATTTGCCATGTTGCAACGAGCTTAACTTCTGTCTTGCTAGCTTGCCCTGCGCTCAGTGAATCTGCGTTCGACTACTCCGCCTAGGCTGCACTGTCGACCACAGATCCACTGAGCGCTCAACACAGACAGCACCGTCAGAAGAAAAGTTGATAAAATAAATTAAAAATTTTGTATTGTTCGATACATATGCATACCGAACCGAAAGCACTGTATCGAACGGTTCAATATCGATACGAGTATCGTTGCACCCCTAGTAAACATGTCTACTTATTTAGAGAAACTGGGGTGGGACAGTATGAAGAAATCTGGAGATTGTCTTTGGTTCCAAATAATTCACATTTACTAGTGCCATGATGAGAACAAAATAGGGCATGTTTCATAAATCTAACGGTAACTTTGTGTGCAAACTAATTTTTTTGTGCAGGGTAAGAATATTTCCATGCAAATATGAGTAAATACAGACCCCTTACAAAAATTAGAATATCATGGAAACATTCATTTATTTCTGTAATTCCATTCAAAACGTTAAACTTTCATAGATTATAGATTCAGGGCCCACAACTTAAATGATTTTAAGTACTTGGTTGTTTATTGGTACATAATTTGGGCTTCCAGGTCATAAAACCCACGAAAACAGAATTTCAAAAAATTCCGTTGAGTTTGCTGGCCAGTCAAGCACTGTGATGGCATGGCCATCAAACCAGGCTTTGGGGCTTCTGGTGTTATGGGCAGGGGCCAGGTCCTGCTGGAAGATACAATCTGCATCTCCATACAGATCCTCAGCAGAAGGAATCATGAAGTCATCTAAAACACTCTGGTAGACTGTTGTGGTGACTTTGGATTTAAGAAAGCAGAGTTTACCAACACCTGCACCGGACATTACACCCCAAATCAAGACTGACTGTGGATATTTCACACTGGACCTCAAGCAGCTTGAGTTGTAATCCTCACCCGTCTTCCTCCAAACCCTTGGACCTTGATTCCCGAATGAAAAGCACACTTTCCTTTACCCGAGGACCCCAACAGTTGTAGCCCATCTCCTGCATGCGTCTGAATGTGGTGGTTTTCGAAGCTGTGACTCCTGCCTCGTTCCCCTCTCTCTGGATCTCTGCCAGATGAATCTTCTCTGTTTGAATTAAAACAGTCATGCCCTGTAAAATTTGGGTTGATGTCTTCACAGTGTTCTAATTTTTTGAATTCCTGTTTTCGTGGGTTTCGTAAGCTGGAAGCCCAAATCATGTACAAATAAACAACTAAGTACTTGAAATTGTTTAAGTTGTGGGTCCTGAATCTATAATCTATGAAAGTTTAACATTTTGAATGGAATTAGAGAAATAAATCAACTTTTCCATGATACTCTAACTTTTTGGAAAGGGTGTGTATTTGGTCCAATATCATGCTGAAAAATGGAGTCTTGTTCCAGATAGATCTAATGGCACTTTTCTCCTTTCATAATTCCATCAGTTTTGATGAGATCCACAATACCACTGGCTAAAGGGTTTTAGGCCTCCCAATTATTCTTTTGTTATTTACTTTTCTTGACTATTTCAAAATATACTGCATATCAGCCGAGATACGCCAGGTTAACTCACCTTGTTGTGGAACTTATTTTATGCCTATTAAACTGTTAGATTTAGCATTTTTATAGATTCAATTTGAGAAAATGGAACCAAGTTATGTATTTTGTGGCAGGGTTCTAGTAAAAAAGTGCAGTAAATTATAATTTGGTTCTTTGTTGTTTATATGTAGGCACAACACTGGTTTGTTCCACTAGTTAAGAGCCTTTTTTTATATTTGTGTGATTCATATGTCAGCATCACGTGGATTAACAAAGAAGATAATATTTCTCTGAAAATAGTCAGGTACAAGAATTGGACTGAAAATAAATGAAAAAGCAGCCAAAAGAAGGACTTTGAAAGACCGACGTCATGGTAGTCAGTAGGGCTGTTCGATATAACGATATATATCGGATGATGATATAAAAACATCTATCGTTTGTTTCGTGGTGTCACAAAATAAACAGTTTACGTTGATATTTTTTTCATGATTTGATGGTCACTGTAGTTATTATTAATTTCTTAAAGTTCTCTCTTTCTCTTATATTTAATATAACCACACTACAGACAGACAAGCGCCTATTTTTATGCGTTGTCGTTAGCAACAACGATGGTAAAACCACCGCGTGTCCGCTGGTTTATTTTCCACATAAACCTTTCACAATAAAGCTCAAGATCCTGTTGAGATTTTTCAAAATAAACTGAATCACGTGAAAGAGCAGAGTATTTACTGATGAGAAGTAAAAAGAGCCGCCAGGTGCTAAAAAATAAACCTTAGACTGAAATGTTAGAACAGGCTTTTCCCCGCAGCACGCCGTGTAATAAATACTCACAAAGAAAACGGCGGCCGTTACAACTTATGTCTAAAAATGTATCGTTTCATGCATCGGTTAAAACACTCGACTCCAGCTACATGACGCGCAGCTGGAAACACTTCACACAAGTCGAGCTGCCCGAGATTCACAGAATTTACAGAGAATGTTAAATGTTTGTGATTTATATCGTTATCGGGACGATAGATGTCTTATATCGGGATATGAGATTTTGGTCATATCGCACAGCCCTAGTAGTCAGTAATAGTTGGTTGATGTTAACAGCCATGTGAACATTTATAACTGTTGGATAGCTGTGGAAAAGAGAGTTTTACTAATCTATTGAAATTCCTCATGATGTGTCCTTTGGTGCTGTGAACATCAACTACGTCAGCTGTTAGTGACGGAGGAGCTGGGCCTGTCTGCATCCATGCTGTGTCATGTTTTGTGTCAGGGTATCAGTGATCTTGCAAATGTGTCCAATCCAGCAGTAAGCTTTACTGTCACTTGATATCAGTGTATCCATTTTGTTTTGTCTGTTTGTTTTGACAACTCAAGTCTCTGTTAGAGATGGAAAAATGTTGCGTTTGAAGAGCCTAGATTAGGGCTGTTCGATATAACAATATATATCTGATGACGATATAAAAACGTCTATCGTTTCATTTTACGCTATCGTTTGTTTCGTGGTGTCGCAAAATAAACTGTATATTAATTTCTCAAAGTTCTCTCTTTCTCGTATATTTAATATAACCACACTACAGACGGACAAGCGCCTGTTTTTATGCGTTGTCGTTAGCAACAACGATGGTAAAACCATCGCGTGTCCGCTGGTTTATTTTCCACATAAACCTTTCACAATAAAGCTCAAGATCCCGTTGAGACTTTTCAAAATAAACTGAAAGAGCAGATTATTTACAGATGAGAAGCAAAAAAGAGCCGTCAGGCGCTAAAAAAATAAACCTTAGACTCAAACGTTAGAACAGGCAGCACGCCGTGTAATAAATACTCACAAAGAAAACGGCGGCCGTTACAACTTATGTCTAAAAATGTATCGTTTCATGCATCGGTTAAAACACTCGACTCCAGCTACAGGACGCCCAGCTGGAAACACTTCACGCAAGTCGAGCTGCCCAAGATTCACAGAATTTACAGAGAATGTTAAATGTTTGTGATTTATATCGTTATTGGGACGATTGATGTCTTATATCGGGATATGAGATTTCGGTCATATCGCACAGCCCTAGCCTAGATTCACTGTTAGTTTAAAAACTGCATTGCTTTTAAATTTTGAATCATCATAACAAACGCTCTCTCGGTCTCTCTCTCTCACACACAATTTGGTTAAAGGTTCTTAAGATTCATTCAAAAACATTGACCTCAGACGCAGGAAATTTGGTCATGCTATTTACTATAAGGATCATTAAAGAATGCAATGCTTACTCATGCTGTTTAAAAACCCGTTCAACCCGACTAGTCCATCTTGTTAAAGGAAGCATATTTAGTTTATTAGCTTTAATATATCGTGTTTGGATTTCTATAGTGCTTTTTCTAATCATACAGACTAATCAAAATGCGTTGTTGTTTCTGCTTGATCATGTTGACTTTCAGCAAATGGTAAGTGTTAATCCTAATTTCTAAATATTAGAATGGTGGGAGGTAAAACTGCATTATGCACTTGTAGGGTGATTTTGTTCTGTACATTTTACCCAGGAGACGACTGTCATTATAGCCACATTGCATTGTGTTTAATATATATAGGAGGGTAATGATTGGTGCTTTGGATGAAATGTTCAGGTTTTTACCTGTCAGGTTAGATTAACATGTGTAGTGTTTAATTTGGTTGTTTCGTTAGTATTTGTTGTTTGGGGTCATCGTTCTCACTGTTAGTTGTTTGTGCATAATGTTGCTTTGCTTTTCCATGACAAAGGAAAAGCAGGATGGGCGACACGCTCCACTACTAGACTTAAAGCTGACCAAATTTCTTAAAGTTTTCAAGAAGGCACCGCAAACACAGCGAGGACTGGTAAACCTTTTCAAGTGCCTGGAAGATAAAACAGAGACTTTATTTAAAAGCTGCTGTTGAAATGAAAAATGAACTCTCGTTTATTTGTAATAGTATATTTCTGCTTTTCACCTCAGCCTCGCTGTCCGTACAGACAGTAATTCACGTCTTACTCCTGTCCTTAATTTGGAGCCCATCGCCGACACTACCAGAGGGACCCATTTCATATTTGGGCCTACGGCTGGTCTTGCTGGAGTGATAGCTCTCCGATTGGCGCAGGTTGAGACCGAGGCACAGATTGCTCTCCGGCAGCTTGCTGCTTTAGCGACCATCACTTTCGGCAGCCAGTGTCACAGCAACTGGTTTACAGCAGCGCTACCTCCTCACCTGGCCCTCCTGACTCTTCTCAATCGACCTCAGGCTGTGGGGTACTCAAGCTATAAAACCTACAGAACCACACGGCCTTGTCCGTCTGCTGCCATGTATCACCAACACCCACAGGGCTCACAGCCATTTTCTAATGGGGGCAGACCGCCACCTCGTCAGCCACCTCCGAATCAACATCAGACTCGCTCTAATATGCAGGTGATGGGTTTCCAGTTTCCTCGTCCGACCCAACTACCTGATGAGCTTGAGTCTGCACTGGCAATCCGGGGTGCCAGGGACATGGACCACCGCCAGATTGATCACATGACCCAACCAGATCCACACCAGAACCAAGGTTCTGGGACCAGTCAGCATGGAAACTTTGGCTCTAACCCAGTATCCCTCCCCACTGACAGTCAGTCTGAACACCATCAGAGAGTAGATTGGTCAAGCTACCAACCTCCAGCTAAACTGTTTGCTGCTCCTCCACCTTCTTCAAGTCATCAGTCACAACAAGCAGCCCAACAGCCTCAGAACACCCAAGCAGGATCAAGACTCTCAATTTGGACTCCGTCTGTATGTGAATCTCTTTCGAACCAAGTTCGGCATGTCCACGGTGCCAGTGGGGAGGGTCCGAGTTTATACACACCAGAGAGCGCAGGAAGTATCTTGGCTAGCTTTGGACTTTCAAATGAGGACTTGGAAGTCCTGAGTCACTACCCTGATGATCAGTTAACCCCAGACACCTTGCCGTTCATACTCCGTGATATCCAAATCAACAAGTCAGGGAAACAGAAGACTTTGGCTTCCACTAGCTCATCCTCATTTTCACACGGCGCCCATGACATGCCATTGCCTCCTTCCCACTCGTCTGCATTGGCATGTCCTCCCTCTCCAGAAGTGCCCAGCCTCCTTACTGTTACACAGACAGCCGGTAAAGTCATTGACTATGGGCATGCCAGTCGCACCAAGGACGAAGGCGCTAACGTGGGGAACTTCAAAAGAGAACCACTGTCTAGTGAACGGACAGTTAAAATGTTCCCAGCCTTGTCCTCTTCATCGGCTACAAAAGTAGATAAAAGTGAAAGACGGCAGGTTCATTTGGAACACACTGAACCAAGCAAGCATGGAGACAGTGACTATCGCAGGACGAGCAGCCTCCAGCGCGAGAGCAGTCATTCACCAGGGAAAGAACTTTCGCTATCTCCTAGATCCCGTGATCTAGACAGAGACTACAGGCATGATGGAACCAAACAAAGATCTGAAACGAGGAGTGACGTTTCTTCGAGAAGGTCCCTGTCCTCTTCCTGTGGGTCAAAACCACACAGCAGCGGCAAGAAGTTACCTACACCCACCATGATAAGTGATTTCTCAGCTGTGTCTCCAAAGGTGTATCCCCATACCTGCTCCCTATGCCACATAGTGTGTGACCAGGAAAAGGTGAGTGCCCTCGTGAATGCCCATTTAACAGTGTCCAACAGTTTTCCTAAACGAGTACCTCTGAGTAATAAATTGTAGTCCGCAATCTTCACCAGACAATTGTCGAGATGTTGTGTTTTATATATTTTTACATGGATGATGTTTCCTATACACAAAAAAGGCAGAAATCATCAATCATTAAGCCAGATATTTGTACTTCTGACAGCTACACGTGGCCGTCACCGTCTTGGATATAAGCTGTTGTCACAGCTGAAGTTCCCTTAAGTGTTGCTAACATACCCTACCACAGGGATAAAAAGAGAACTGTGGAGGTACTAACATCAGTAGGTAGGACTTAACAAGCTTTAAATAAAATTCATTGGGACTTCATGTGTTTCCCCACTTTAAAGAAAGCAATCCCACACTTTCAAATTACTCCCTGTTATATTTAATTACTCTTAAATATCTATGGAGTGCAGTAAATGGTTATTTGAAAACATAATTTCCTTCCTTAGGGATTATTAAAGTATTCTAAATGTTGCCACATCCTGTGAACTTTGACTAAGATGCCTCTCACTGACCAACTTTTAGTCAACTATTTGGGGACAGGTAAACAAAAACATTGGTGATGGCAAAGCCTCGTGGAGAGTCCATGATGGTAAATCACAATAGTAATTAAATCGAGGTTTGGGTTTTTGTTTTGTTTTGTTTTTTTGCTTGTTTGGTTCTTTGATTGTTTGGGAAATCAACTTGCTAAGATGGCAACAACTTAAAGACCAATTTTTCTTTACTTCCTTTTGTCTCGTAATGATTTCATTGATACGTTAGAACAACCATTAGAGGTGGGGGTTGGTGTGTAGTCATCCGACAGCATCTGCGTATCCTCGCCCAAATTAGGAGGTGCTTCCACAAACAGAAGAGTCAGACGTTTGGTTTTTCCTCTTCAGAAACCTCAGGGTCTTGTCACTACCAGGTTTTCTTCAAGAGAAGAGGCAACTGTCTGGTGAAGTTAAATGATTTGAAAGCGTTGCCACTATGGCAGGAGAAATCGGCTGTTTCTTAACTGTGAAACATGTTACTCCGCAAACTTATCAAAAGGTTAAACCTGGAACTGCTTCTTCAAAAAGTACTCTCCCGATTAGCTGTTTGATATAAAACTCCATCGAGTTATTGCTTAAATAGGATACTACTTCTTGGTTTTTTAATAGCTGTAGTAATAAACGTGTGTACTGAATAAATCCTTTTAAAAAGCTGTTAAAACTCAGGAAAATCAAGGATAATGAAATAATTCTTAAAATTACTACTGTTAAATAAACTCTTTTACTCAGTGCTTTGGTTTTTGGTTTTGTGGTGGGTATCCCTGCAGGTTGTGTTTTCATTGAGACATCAAAGTTTGACAATTGTTTGTACTGTCTTTGAAGCACCTCGAGGCAACTGTTGACATGATTTGGCGCTATATAAATAAAGTTGAATTGTCTGTAATCACCTATGTTTAGGCTTATAATTAATATAACTTTAAGAACCTGTATAGTTGAGAGACACAAACATTTCCCATATTTGACAGTTGGTTTAACTTTTCTTAAGAAAAACAAAAAGACAGAATAAGTAAGGTGGAGACAATCTAATCACTTGGCATAATGACCTTTTTAAATGGTTGAATATATTCATTTTCATACATCCCAGGATCTAACAGGGATTCCACAGCATAGGAAACTGATTGGTACATAAATAATGCTGTTCAGACCAATCCAGTGTCCAAAAAAGACATTGGATTGGTCTGAACAGCATTTGCCTGACTTTTGTTAGTTTGAAGATGAGTAACTACACTTCAGATGGTGGAAATAGAAGAGTGCAACCAGATAAACAAACGATGTCACTTCTGCCAGCATCTGTAACAGGATGTGAGCAGAAAGACCAAATCCCAGACACGGGCCTTTTGCACACCATGCTGCCAGCTGACACAAAGATCCACTACGCAGAATTTACATTAAATTTCTTTGACTTTCTGTCTTTGATGAAGATTTGATGATTTTATTTTTTTTTCCAGGACTGGGTTAAACATGTTAACACTGTCAACCACACAGCTGCCTGCAGAGATCTGCGCAACAAGTGAGGAATCTTTAATGTGTTCCTGAAACCTTCTACCTGCAGTGTAGCAGGATAAATAGTGATGACTGTTGTGCTTTTTTAGGTGTCAGAAAGTAAGAAATGCATGCAAAGTTACACGCATATTGTTTGTGAATTACTTTGTGACAGATGAATACCGGGGCAATAAGTTAAATGCTCTGTCATGTAAGTGGACTCCAGCTCTATTGGTGCTGGTGGTCTGGACAAAAAGAGCCTATACTATTAGAAAGGAAAGCCCAACAATCAGACGCTCCCCTATGACAGAGCATGTGGCAACAGCGGGAAGGAAAACTCCCTTTTAACATGAAGTCACCTCTGACGGAACCAGGCTCCGGGAGGGGCGGGGCTATGTGCAGCGATCAGTTGGGGTGAGCACCAGTAGTGACGTTTCAGGGGAGAATACAGTTAGACAGGGGAAGGGATGAGACCAACAATGATTCAACTGTCAAAAAAGGACAATGACCTTTTAAACAAATACCTTCCAGGCTATTGAAAGTATTTTTCCTCAGGATATGATGGTCTCATCATATACTGAGGAAAAAGACCTAGAGTCTTGTATTTGATAGGTTCCTGACTCTCTTGATAATCCCATCTGCTTGTTTTTCTCTAAAGGTACCCTGGCTGGAAACCAAATCTGCGAAGGTCAGTCAGACCTGTCCTCTAATGGTTCCCATAAACTGTTTTTAGCTCCACAACCAGTGGAAGTCGCTTTAATCAGATGGCTTGAAAAGGTTTCACATAACTTGATAGTGTTTAAAAAAGGAGAAATTACTTAGAAGTTGTGTTGCTTATACATTTGAAGGTGGTTCTGAATTGTCTTGTTCCATAAATGAGTCCATATGTGATGGATGAGTAAAAGTAATCTTCACTACAGTTTGCTTCCTTGCATAGAATGTGCTTTATTGTTATTAACAGCTTTATCAAATTGCTATTGTTCAGTATGGGCACTTGAACACTCTGTAGGGTTAACTATACACAACAGTGTAACAGTCACATGTCTGTGCAGTATTGGCTGCAGTTAAGAAATTGATGACAAATAGAAAGAAACAGCAAACAGAATTTCATGAAGCTCCTCCTGCATCGCTCTCCTGATCCAGAAATGTGTCCCATCATAGAGCCAAAGCCCCCTGCAGTTAGAAACAGGAGCCTGACCTCTGATTGGGCCTCTCCATAGTGTGAGTGGCTAAAACGAAGGCTCATTACAATTTAATCTTTTTTTCTTTCTGTTTCTAGTCGGAGTGGACGATATGGCAGCCGTGCTCTGTGGGATCCCAAGGATGGCTCTCCATCCCGCTCCATGTCTCAGTCCCTGTCTCGTTCTCGTTCTCCAAGTCCTCCTTCAAAAAAACGTCGGGTGGACAGCCACCCATTCAGGCCACAGAGGAGGCGTAATTCCCCTCAGCGTTACCCACAGCAGACGCATGACACAGGTACATCTCATGCCAGAAGGGAACATGATGTACACAGTTCACAATGTGTAATCACGCTACACTCCTCTGAAATATAATTTTGTGCCATTTCAATTCAGTTTTTGTTATATAGCCCAAAATCACAACAGCAGTCACCTTTAATAGCTCCCCAACTGAGTTCAGCTGTTCACGAATCAGTTTTTAGGTTTGGTTTTAAAGATGACTTTTGTTGCATTGAGCCGTAGTTTAAATGCATGGGCTCTAATTATATTGTATGGAGGCTTGGGGTGTGGAGTGGGCTGTTTATTTCCCACTAACAGGCAGCTTTTTATTTATCAGGAGACCACTGAAGCACGGCTAAATGAAGAGAGGTGTAGTCTGTCTTAATTAGTGGATATATTTGGACTTGTTAGTTAAACAAGTCAAATCTTTAATCACTTTTTAACTTTGTGGTAACAGTTAACAGGACCAGTAGCCTAATGAAAACCATTTACATAGATCAGATATGGTGCAACCTGTGGCTTTTAAATAAGGTGTGCACTATGCTTTTGTTATGTACGAGGTGCTGTGCTGGAAAACCTCTGACTTCACTCATCATTTTGCATTTAGAACACAGGGATCGGTTGAAGTACCGCCACTCTGGCTCACACAGTCCGTCTAATATGAACCGAACATTCAGAGAGTACTGGAGCGCCCGGAGGGACAGGGTTTCAACAGGTTAGTGTGTGGTGGGTTTTTGTTTGTTTTGGTCAGAAAACACCCAACATATGTCTGATATATAGGGATGGGTATCGTTTAGGTTTTATCCGATACCAGTACCAAACCGGTACTTTTGAAACGGTGCTGGTGCTTAAACGGTGCTCGAACCGGTGCTTAAAGAATGGAGAACACAAACTTTGTCCAAAAACCTCTCATGTTCAGCTGTTTTTTTGTAAAAAGATAACAATGTTAGCCTTTTCTGCAGCTATGGGGCATATATGGTATCACTCTTGGCTGGAAGCAGTGCTTAAACAATGGAAATGTGAGGGAGCAAACTCCTCAAGATGGGCGGTGACCATGGTGGCCATTTAGAAGTCGGCCATCTTGGATACAACTTTTGTTTTTTCAATAGGAAGAGGATCATGTGACACATCAAACTTATTGGTAATGGCACAAGAAAAACAATGGTGTGCTTGGTTTCAACGTAACTTTATTCTTTCATGAGTTATTTACAAGTTTCTGACCACTTATAAAATGTGTTCAATGTGCTGCCCATTGTGTTGGATTGTCAATGCAACCCTCTTCTCCCACTCTTCACACACTGATAGCAACACCGCAGGAGAAATGCCAGCACAGGCATCCAGTATCCGTAGTTTCAGGTGCTGCACATCTTGTATCTTCACACCATAGACAATTGCCTTCAGATGACCCCAAAGATAAAAGTCTAAGGGGGTCAGATTGGGAGACCTTGGGGGCCATTCAACTGGCCCACGGTGACCAATCCACTTTCCAGGAAACTGTTCATCTAGGAATGCTCGGACCTGGCACCCATAATGTGGTGGTGCACCATCTTGCTGGAAGAACTCAGGGAACGTGCCAGCTTCAGTGCATAAAGAGGAAACACATCATCATGGAGCAATTTCAAATATCCAGTGGCCTTGAGGTTTCCATTGATGAAGAATGGACCCACAGCCATCGACATGTCAATGGCTGTGAACAAAGAGAAACTTGTAAATAACTCATGAAAGAATAAAGTTACGTTGAAACCAAGCACACCATTGTTTTTCTTGTGACATTACCAATAAGTTTGATGTGTCACATGGCCCTCTTCCTATTGAAAAAACAAAAGTTGTATCCAAGATGGCCGACTTCTAAATGGCCACCATGGTCACCACCCATCTTGAGGAGTTTGCCCCTCACATATACTAATGTGCCACAAACAGGACTTTAACATCACCAACCATCCCCATGTTATTACGGTGTATCCATATAAACGGCCCCTCCCTGTACACTGGTGTAACTGTGTGTGTTTGCACATGAGAAACATCCTGGTTTGGTTCTGGTGTCCGTCCCACGTTTTCTACATTTACAGATCCTGACAGAGCAGTTTGATGTTATTATACATGTACTAGCTCTTAGTAATGAAACAAATACACAGGTCAACATGCTGTCATTTTGTTTTCCCGGCATATCCGTTTTAGGGAGTTTCTCTCGCGTTGCTGTGAAGCGTCCACGCCGTGACTCAACCAAGCACCCCACTGACACTAGCCGAGATCGAGCCTCACACTTGGGGGGTCACGGCTCCAAGCATGGGTCATCACAGCCCTCCACCAAAAGCCTTAAGGCTCTGAACAAGCATGGACCTAAGACGGCTAAGATGGTAAGTGACAAAACTAACATCACCTTTAATATAGTTTATTTTAGTTCTGACAAAAGCCACAGTTCAGACACACCTCGGTCCACATTTTCAGTTTAACTTGGTAACACTGTGGAAGAACGTGTTGGGTAAATAACTGATAAAAAGCAGAACAGATGGAGGGGTAATATTCTAGAAAACATTTAGATCATATAATCCTCACGCTTACACTGCAGCTCTGTAGCGTAATGTAGCGTCAGACATGCGGTGCTGCCTACAGTGGCAGCTGCTGGAAGAGCGAGGACAAGATTATTTAATTTGAGACAACACAATAAAAAAGTTACCTTGGCAACAAAGGTAACTAAGGCAGTAAAGGTGTGCTACAGGTTTCCTTCCTCTCCTGTGTAATTTCATCCAGAGCTTGTTCAAATCATTTACTGGCAGCTATATCTCCAACTTAAACCTGTGTTCTTTAACCCATATTGACTGTCAGGCTCATGTTTGTCACAAACTGCGGTTAAACATGTGCTGTTGCTTTCTCTTTGGTAAGTCTGCCAAGCCTCCACCGGCCAAGAAGAAGAAGAAAACTGTGACTCCAGCCTCACAGGACTCTCAGTCTGTTGCCAATCGTCTGGTGTATCTGACGGGCATCCCAGAGGACGCCTCTGAACAGGAGGTCACCGATTTGGTCGGGGCCTTTGGAAAGATCAATAACGTCATCCTCATGCCGCGTTCAGAGGAGAGCGAGAAGGGCCAAGGACAGAAGGTGGGTCAGTGGGCAGGGTGTTTCTTTTTTAAACAGATGATAACTAAAAATAAAAAGTGTTTTTTGTGTCATTTATCCTTTCTGTAAATGTGGTGATCTGTTAGTTTAGTTTAGTCTGGCTAGTCTAATCTCTGTCCTGGTGTTTCAGGCCTCTGTATGCATGGTGAAGGCTGAAGACGCCCAGGCTCTGGCCACCTCCACAAACCTCTCCATCAGAGAGCAGCACATCACAGCTTCAGTAGCTAAGGTGTGAGAAATGTTTTTCCTATTTTGAATCATGTCCGTGTAACAATCCAGACAATCCGGCTTTCTGGCTTTGAGAAGGTTCCAGAGCAACATGATCATCTAGAACTTTCCTCAGTGAGGCTTAAAGCTGAAGACAACTGTTGTGACACCTACAGAAGGTGTTCTGTGCCACAGATGAAGAAGTGTTAATACACACCTGTGTTTCACTGCTCCTCCCTCTTTCTTACAGAGCCCTGAAGGAGAACAGTCCACTGATGCTAACAGGTTTGTCACAGTTATTGGCTCAACACTAGAACTACCAAACACCCTACAATAATCCATGTAACGTGTTTCTGTTTGCAGTCAGCTGTTCAGTCTGTCTCATCTTTATAACTAGTGCCACACGCTATCCAAAACTTCATGTTCTTCCTCTGTAATAATGACATTATTTACATCTCTTATTTATTGAACCCTTTATTAGTTTCTTCTAATCTCTATTTTAACTTTATGAGCTGTAAACATTTACCTAAATACTTGTTTTGTGTTAATTAAAATGTAAAGAAGAATATGATTAAAGAATGAAAAACGTGACTGTTGTTGCAGGACAGGGTCAGAATGACCTGATGGTGCTTTTGAAATCCTGTTTTTCTTTCGTTCACAGCAAACCGTCCGTAGAACAGAACAAAGATGCAGCTGGAACAGACACAGGTAGGAAACATCTGCAGGTAGGAAACATCTGCAGTACCACCAAAGACACGAGTCATGGTTTACTTAACTACCAGCTACTGCCACGAATGTGTAGTTTGTGTTTTTAAAAATTCAATTCAGTTTATTTACATTTTTATTTATACAGACCCAAATCACAACAGGCTCTTTATATTGTAAGGTAGGCCCTACAAATCATGTGACCCCCTATGAGCAGCACTTTGGTGACAGTGGGAAGGAAAAACTCCCTTTTAACAGGAAGAAACCTCCAGCAGAACCAGGCTCAGGGAGGGGCGGGGCCATCTGCTGTGATTGGTTGGGGTGAGAGAAGGAAGACAGGATAAAGACATGCTGTGGAAGAGAGACAGAGGTTAATAACAGATACGATTCAATACAGAGAGGTCTGTTAACACATAGTGAGTGAAGAAGAAACACCCAATGCATCATCATCAGCCTACGTCTATCACAGCATAACTAAGGGAGGATTCAGGGTCACCTGGTCCAGCCCTAACTATATGCTTTAGCAAAAAGGAAAGTTTGAAGCCTAATCTTGAAAGTAGAGATAGTGTCTGTCTCCTGAATCCAAACTGGAGGAGAGAGACCTAATATTTAATAATCCACATTTCACAGTTTTACTCTGTGGTTCAGATGTGGATACTGTGTTGTTCTTTCTTTGTGATTTTCTATGTTTAAGTTGTTTGTTGCTGGTATTTAGTTTGTTTTTTTGACACAGTCTCTATGGAGATGGGTTTTTGGGGGGTAGCAGGAGGAGAGAAGCTGCAGAGAGGCGTGTAAGACTGCAGCTGTGCTTCCTGGTCCCAGCTCTGGTCATATTTTGGGGGGTTTAATAAATTCGTCCATATTTCTAGAAATGAGAGCTGCTTTTAATGTATTCATAGTAACAGAAGATAAGACTCAGTCATCACTACATGATCCAAATACCTCACTTCAACAAAATGCAAACATCATGACTTCCTCTGAACTGTCTTAATGAATTAAACACCAGCTGATGTGCAGATGAGTTTGTATCTGAAAGCTCAGTTTAACTCACGTTGTCGCCCTCTCACCATGACTCTCAGCTGCAGAAGGCAACGCTGACCAGAAGACGTCTAATGAGGTACATAATCTGTATACTGAAGCTTGATTAGTGTAACATATTCCACCATGTCTGTCTGGGAAGGAGAAAGACATCGGTTAATACAAACTGTCTCATACAGAAAGGCAGGCTGCTGATCACAGGACTTCCTGAGAGCGGCTGGTCAGAATGTGACATCATTAACTTGATCCAGCCCTTCGACACTCCCTCTGACATCATCCTGGCAACACAAATGGGAAAGGTTAGTAATTATACTTTGTTGTTTCTAATAGATGAGAAAATGCTTTGACACAGCAGCGAGGTGAGACAGACGTCCTCGCCTGCTGTCGTTTTGCTGTCGGGTCACTGAAAGTGTCAGGTTAAGATGAAGGAACTGAAGTGTCGTCTCTCCCATCAGTTTGCTTTAGATATTACATTTGTGCATGTCGAGGATGTCTCGTTTCATCACCGAGCAGCAACTCACAAGTTTGTTTTATGCAGCGAACAGCAGTGAGTCATGTGACCTGCTCTTATTAGTGAGCATGCACAGATTCTGCCAACTGAAAGCAGAGCTGACAGTTGGTTGACTAAACCAACTCTTCCTAATGTTACACATACATGGGTTTGGCTTTTGTAGGTCAACTCTTAGACCAGCCTTAACTGTCTCTATGGTTAGTTTCTCAATAAATGTCATAAATACACAATGATGTTTCTGCCTGGCTGGGATCAGCTCGCACTGGGATGGTTAAAGCCAGTACCTGGATCAGTGGGTTTCCCCTTCGTCTTTTTGCATCAGTAAACACATTTCTCCAGAGTGTGTTTTCACTTTTAATAGTGTCCATAAGTAATATGTCTGCAGACTGTTTCCTGTATAGATTCAGTGTCCTCGTTCAGAAATGTTGACAGTGGAAAATGATGCTGTTTGTGTAACAAATGACTTTCCTTTGGTGTGTTAGGCACTTGTGTCAGTGCCACACATGGACGTTGTTCAGGAGATGGTAAAGGTCCACACGTTCGTGCCTGCCAAGGTGAAAGACTGTGAGGTTAAACTGACGCCGCTGAAACAACACATCAGCTTCAACACACCGGTACGACTCGGCTGATCGTCTTCACTCCTCTGTTGCTTCTAGTTTTCTGTGTCGTGCATCTTCAGTTGAACGATGTGATCTGGTTTCCTTAAACAATGATTGATTTGAACACAACACTCTTCACACAGGTGGCGCTCTACAATCTTCTGATGGGACCAGTGGATCCATTAGTGAGTACATCTTCACGTCCTTCATCCCAGCATTATGAGCTCTTTTGAGTTTTGAGTCATGAAAGGCTGCTGGTGGTTTGTACATCAGCTCGAGAGCGAAGTGACGTAGGAGTTTAAATTAATACCAGAAGTGTGTCTACAAAGACCACAGTGACCTCCAGAGCAAAGGTCAGCTCCTGAAGGTCACCTGTTGACACCAGAGATGTGTGTACTTAAAAAATGACCATTTTGAATCTCAGTGACGTTGACTTCAAAGTCAGAGCAGGGGCGTTTATTTTCCACTCATATGCAGGTGTTAGCTCTGTAATGTGCATTAAATGTGGTTCAAATACAGTAAGTACACACGTTCATATACATGTAGTCTATAGCTTTATTTTCTGTAGCCCATAGCTTTGGTGCCTATGTGGTTTATTTAAGGTTTATTGACCCTGTGCACGAGAAAATGCTAACTTCCTGGTTCCTAGTTTAGATCGATCAGTTGTTTACATCACTCAACACAAGCAGAACTGCAGCAGAAGACACATCGTCCACATTCAGAAGCACATCTCTGTACAGTGACTGTTACTATGATTTAAACAGGCAAATGTTCAGCATTCAAACTACAGGTGAACAATAGTCAAACCAGATGTTTCCGTTATGTCGTTATCAGCTAGTCAAGTACACACCTACACAGCATGTTAACAAACCGTGAAAAAAGCCACACAAAAAATGAACGATTGCTGGTAACGGTTTCTATACATTAGTATTTACGAAGGGTATGTTGTGACTTACCCTCAAAATTACAGCGGTCCCTCGCTATAACGCGGTTCACCTTTCACCTCGCTGTTTCTTTAGTGCAAGTTTGCATGCTTTTTTTTACATCACATTGCGTCCTGATCGCTGCAGACGATCTCCTCCGTGACGTCTCTCCTGTACAGAATCGCTGCATCGGTGCAGCAGTGTGACTCTGAAGTGCAGGGCTGTATGTCCACGATGTCCACGAAACGTTTTGCACCGTCAAAAATAAAATTGGCTTCTTGATTTCACCTATCGCTGGTTATTTTTAGAACATAACACCCGCGATAAACGAGGGACAGCTGAGAAATATAACATTTGAATCCATTTTCTCTTTTGCTCTGAGGCGCGGGGAAAAATATCGACAAGTCGATGAACATCATTTACAGATATATTGGGTAAATGCCCGAGACATCTATAGAAATGTAAATCGCCGCTTGATTCATTCATTTGCTTAACTTGTTTTGGACCGTAAACAAGGCGCGAATAGGACACCGGAAACAAAGCTCCCCACAGGAGTTTTCGCACCGGAAGTAGCATATGCTAACGTGCACGTAGTCAATTGTAGCCATGCTAAAAGTGTTACTGTCAGCTTGCTTTAATAAACTGCACTGTCATGTACAAAACTGGAGTAGCTGTAGAGGTGGCACCCCTGTAGATCCACGGCTGAGTGACCGCTCATGCTTTCTGAACATCTTCTGAATGCAGGAAGTTGAGAAAAAGGCGAAGGTGGATTTTGATATTTTGAACACATTCGAGCACATTTTTTCCATGTTCCATATATTTATTCATTATTTACTTGACCTAAATCAAATCTAATGACAAAAATACAGCTGAAGGAAATGATCAACAACCATATCCGCTGCTAGTTTGCATTAAAGTCATTAAATGTTGCTGCGTGTTACAGAGTCGAGCTCCAGTCAGCTGGAACAGCCTGCTGGTTATTGGGAATGTTCCCGACACACCAAGCGGGTCCTCTGAGGTCGAGAAATTGGTGCGACGCTTTGGAACAGTCATCAAGACCCTCGTGCTCAGCAGCATGGTGAGAGCTGTGCAGCTGTGCAACACTCAGCTGCTCGGCTTTAAAAACCTCGAGTCACCTCGAGGAAAGTTGTAAAGACACAGGACTCAACTTCATAGCATTAAACTGCTGTTTGCCCGACTGTTGCAGACATGCAGTTTGCTAACAAGCTTGTTTGTTTTTGTGGTTGAGAGTAAGCATTTAAAACCAGTGGGTGACATCCACATGCACCCCTCACAGTCCCTACAAACATTTTGCAAAACAAAGAAACCTCACGTGCTTCACGTCACGTTTTCTCTTCCTGCTCAGGTGATTTGTGAGATGGCCACTGCAGCCATGGCCCTGTCCGTGTACAAGCGCTTCCAGGCGTTTCCGTGTATAATCCAGAACAACCCGCTGTTCTTCTCCCGCAAGCCCGACCCCAAAGCCAGCACGCAGACTAAAGCCATCGCTGCCCCTCACGATGCATCCGAGGTCACTACCACTGATATTTGGTTACAGTTAACACGGTCCATGTACGTTTACTCATTTCTGGAGATTCAGCTTTTCTTAAATGCTTGTGTGTGCGTGCGTGTGCATCTGCAGGATCCACCTGCGAATGGCCAAGCAAAGCAGACGTCTGCAGACAGAGAGGAAGCAGCGCACAGTTCAGGATCTCCCGAGGAGAGGATTGACAAACACGGAGATGCTAATAAGATGACGGGCAGGGAGGAAACAGCTGAAGAGGTTTTAGAGGCGTGCAAAGACGGTGACGTGGAAAAAGACGAGCTCACGGTTTGTGACTCTGCACCGGAGAATCAGTTAGAAGCAGACACAACGGGAACGTCAGGCATTGACGTCAAGACGACAGAGGAGAGTAAAGTCAGTGCATCTGAAGCAGAACAAACTCCTGCAGACGAAGAGTCACAGCCGCCTCGCCTGGACGGCGAAGCAGGTTCTGAGGAAGCAGCCGAGCTGCCCAAGGTGTGTGCACACAAACACGTGATTACATGCATACAAATGATGTTTGACAATTAAAACAGTGTTTCTGCTGTGACGTCACCAGGTAACTCAAGCCATGGTTAATGCGCTGCTTGTGGAGTGCAGAACAGGGCCCACCGGCAGCAGCAGAGCAGCACCCCCCGGTGGAGAAAAGGGGGAACACCAGACAGAGACTAAGCTGGGCCAAAAAGCAACAGAGACTAAAGAGATGACCAAAAAACAGATGGGTGTGGAAGGTGAGGTGAAGAGGCAGGAGAAGGAGAGAAAAGAGGCAAGAAAGGAGAAGGAGGTGAGGGAGCGAATGAAGAGGCAACGGGAGAGGGACCGAAGGGGCTGGGAGAAGGAGGAGAGAGCCAAGAGGGAGTGGGCTGAGAAATCCAGGAGGGAGAGGAGGGAGGAGGAAAGAAGGGAGTGGGAGAGGAAGGAAAGGGAGAGAAGGGAGAGGAAGAGGGCCCACGGCAACGGTTTATCGGGGTCGAGGTTTTCCTCCAGGTCGGAGGGATCCAGGCTAAGCTACGGGAGGGATGAGCGCCACAGTGTGGAGGCTGACGCCAACGCGGTGAGGAGACGTGAAGGCTGAAGTTTACAGCGTGTGGAGGCCATCGCTTTATCTGCAATCCTGTGTCTTTGTCCTTCCCTGATCGTAGGAGGAGGAGCTGGACGAGTTCCCGTTCGACATGAGTGACTTTGTCACCGTGGACGAAGTCGGAGACGTGGCCGAGCTTCCACTCAAAAGATCAGAAGAAGGGGAGACCCCGCCCACATGTGTCCCACAGGACACTCCACAGGTAGCTTCACTGTGGCTGTGCACACAGAACTTATCATGTTTGATTAAGGACGTTTCAGCCGATGCTCTTCTCCTGTTACCCACTGGTGTTTTTATACTCGCTGAAGTCCAGCCTGTCACTCGGGACGGTTCATGTAACTTTGAAATGATACGGAGGCTCTCGGGGTTATAAAGAAGAAATACCCAGAATATGTTTTACTCCTCTGCTGTAAAGGCTGATGCTTCCACCCTGCCAGGCGGTGGCACAGACACCTGACTGTGTGAATGCAGTGACCAGAGAACGAGCTTCCAATAGATACCACGGGTGTTTCTACTAGGAGGGAGACCGCTAACACCGCCATTATTTCTTTCTTTATGGGTCTGTTTGGTTTCTTGTCACCACAGACCTTCCTGGTTTTAGCTGTGCACAGACTGTCTCCATCACTCTGTCCATGTTTACACTTTAAGTCTCCTTCATGACTCCACTGCTTCGTCTGCACCCACAGACATCCGAGAGTGGATGCTGCAGGCTTGTGGTAAAAACAAAGATCCTGTGTTTCAGTTCTTTAGTCAAACTGAAACTAAATCTAAGCTCAAAGAAGACTTTAAAAGCCTGATATGAAGCTGGAGGAAGGGCTGCTACAAATCTGGGAATTATTAAGCAGGCTTTCGGTCAGTAATTGCAATCTTAGTGACTTTTTAATTATTCATACATATTTGATAAGAAGAAATCAAAAAGATGTGTTGTGATGTGTTGCTGCTAGTCTCTGGACTGCAGCAGCACAAGTGTTGTGTTATAGAGTCACAGAGAGTCTAATCCACTCAGAGGCTCTAAACACTGAAGCAGTTTTATTTTTACAGAACTAAATCACAGCGACAGTCGCCTCACTGCGTTTCTGTATTATAGGTTGGGACAATAATACAGAGAAACCCCACAGTGGGAAGCAAAAACTCCTTTATAACAGGAAAAGCCTCTGAAACTGGCACAGGGAGGAGCTCCGCCTCCCAGTCTACTAACAACAGGTAAACAGCAGTGTGAGGGCTCTGTTGGGCTGATACAGCACCGCCTAGAAGACGGAGCCTGAAAATTCACTTGTATGTGATTCAGTTCTGGATTCACTGCCACTGTGGGAGAAATAGTTCCTGCTGCGGGATTTTGGATCAGCTGAAGAGAGTTTTTAGGACTTCCTGATAATAATTACAGTCGTCCAGCCTGGCAGTAAGAAATGCAGGAAGTAGTTTTTCAGCGTCACTCTGAGACAGGATATTTCTTAGTTTTAATGTGGTTCGGTGTATGCATTATTGATCCCTGTGTCATTTGTACATGAGGTGGACCTGAGTGTGAGTGAGAAACTTTACAGCAGCATGTGCCGCCTCTTGTTTTCTACTTCTAGGACGCAACCATTGATGTCACAGCAGCTCCAGCGAAGCCTGAGCTCACACCTGAGGGGGATGTAACAGCTAATCTGCTCCCCAGTGCTGCTGTGTCCCCACCGCCAGCTTCACAAGCCGAGCCTGCACACAGCCCAGTGCATAACCCATCCGAGGCTGACGTCACACCTCAGCCAGGTACTCTGAATAAACCATGTTTTTTTCAGCCCTTCTGTATGTGGCGTACTTGAACCTGAAGTCTGTCTTTGCCCTTCAGATTCCTCATTAACTGCTGAGTTCGCCCCAGAGGACCAAAGTGTTCCCGTCCCTGCAGCTGCAGCAGCTTCCTCCTCAGCAGCAGAAAGAGGCCAAGATGGCGATGAGGAGAATCTTCTGGAACCTCGTGAGTCTGTTGAAGAAGAGAAGATGGGATTGGTCAAACAGGAGGAACACTTGAAGGTGCAGGACCAGGAGAACAAGGACAGGAGAGAGACAGCTGCAGAAACTGGTGAGGTGGATTCATTTAGCATCTTGAGAAGAAGAAGTGGTTGGCTGATGGTGTCATACACAGATTCACCCCCCGAACAAACAGCACTGGTGACCTGGGATGAGATCAGGGGTTGAGTTAAGCCCTGTTTTTGTCCGGTCTGTTGCAGGGAAACAGGAGCAATCTGAACAAAACCCCAGTGCTGAAGAGGAGAGCGAGAAATTAGAAACAGAACATTCCCTCCCTCCTTTTGACCCCAGCAACCCAGTGGGTAAGAAACTGTGTTGTCTGTATTTGTGTAGCATGGCTCACTCACAGCTGTTCAGATGTCCTGACATCTGAATTCAAACTCTGAGTCAGCAGGATTTATGCATTAATGCTAACATGCACCCCACAGTTAGACCAAGAGTCATTCTGTTTGTGTGTCCGTCCACAGGTTTGGAGTTCCTGGTCCCGAAGACGGGTTTTTTCTGTAAGGTGTGCGCTCGGTTCTTCAGCGGCTCCAAGGAGGCTGAAATCAGCCACTGCAAAACCCGCAAACACTACGAGACGCTGCAGGTAGAACACGTAGTTATTAGTCTGGATGTATGAAGACGGAGTTCAGTCTGTTGTTTGTTTCCTACTCATTACCAGTCTGAGTGCACCTTTAAATAAGTAGGACTTAAGTAGGCAAGAAGTCCCAGGTTTGCTAACGTGACCAAAATAAAAGCCTTACAGGTAAAACACACCTGGCTGAGGCTCATCTTACACTTTTAGCTCTGATTGTAACCAGTTTACACGCCCACACATCTGTTTGATCACAAAGAACTTGTTCTGCTCTAATCGCTTTCTTATGGATTTTGTCCACGTTCTCCTAGAAATACTTGAAGACGTCCAAAACTACGAGCGAGACTGCCAAGCCCGACTCCAGCTGAACTCCTGATGCTTTGGGTCCAGATTCTCATGTAGATTTAGGAAACTGTCACATTTTAAACTTGAACTGTTAACTGTTTTTTTGTAATGTTTGAGGTTTAATTGAACACTTTAACTCCATTTCTAAAGACAGTTGCTGTTTGCTTCACGGCGTCGCCACGTCCAAATCTGATGTTTGTTTTGGTTCTTGATGGGTGGGGGAGGCTGAATTTGATTGCATCTCATAGATAACATTAGTGATGGAAACTGTGCGGCTGAAGATGAACTCCATCAGGAATCGTACACAATCGAAATGTTTTTAGTGAACTATTGTTTTCCTCCTGAGTCTCATTTCAGCTGTGAAATAAAGATATCAATATTCTGAGCACCCACATCTGTAATATTTGATTGGCCAGATGTGTCCATCACACGCTGTTATCCAATAAGCAGCGTTTAGGTTTCACAGTCAGGGTAAAAAGTAGGGATGCAACGATACCGATTTTTACAAACCGATACGATACCGATACTTGGATCTGAGTACTTGCCGATACAGAGTACAAAAACTGATACTTCTACCACACACACACACAAATGCAATGAATTGGAAGACAGATTTTATTATATTCTCTGCTGATAAAAAATAAAATCTTAATAAAAATGACCACAAAAAAATTTCAAGTGATAAATAAGCACTTCTGTTAAATTATTGCAGAGTCTCCACATTGTAATTTTACAAAATATCACTGAACTATTGGCACTGTCTCGAGCTTTCAGAATAATAAACACTTCTGTTGATTTATTATATTTCATATCGCAGCTCGAGTATGCTGAGAAGACGGTGCAATCCTATTTTTTCCATGACCGGCATTGGCTGGTCATCCAGAGCGATAAAATGAGTCAGAGCCTCTGTTATTTTAACTGTTCGTGGATTTTCTCTTGACATTTTTCATCGCTTTTCCAAAACCTGAGTTAAAGTTGGCTGTTCCACACTGCTGACATTTTGTTTAGCCTAGCTACAGCAGCCTCCAGTTTCTCTTTTTTATCTGGAGCTGCCAGTCTCACCCGCCTAACCCTGTGCCTGTTTAGCGCGGGATGTCCCCCTAGTGGCCAATCTAAAAAACTACAACAGAAATGACAAGCCACTCTCTGACTAATGAAATAAGTTGGTATCGGTTCATGGTATCGGTTAACTTTTACGAGTATGAGTACACACATATTTTACAGTATCGGTGCATTCCTAGTAAAAAGTGTAAAAATGTTCTGCACACTGACTGACGAGAGTTTGGAGCATCTGAAGAGAGAAGGAGAACTTCATTATAGAATAAGGGAACAGTTTCGGTTAAAATACACACAGTACACCTGCTGATCAGTGCTGAGTCATGGAGAAGCTCAGTTACCAAAACAAACTTGTTGGTCAGGCTGTACAACTATTATTATCCATAACACAGCCTAGCATCACACACAGTCTGTTTGCAGGGTAGTGATGTTGTGTTTGCAGTAAGAAAACGATTACTGTTATCGTGCACATGTTTCCATCCAACGAGGCTCCAGCTTGTTGGCATCGGTGGAGCCATTACAGCAGGGCAACAGGGTGAACGGGCCTCCCAGCAATTATTACCCAATGGGAGGCGATTGCCCACCAGGTTGCCAAACACTTTTTTTCCCTCAACCAGACTGTGACAGCATTCCTGTTTGAACAGCTTCCAGCTGAAACGAAACAGCCTCGGGCGCTCTGTCTGCAGAACGAAAGACGGAAACGTTAGGAGTGTGGGCTCCCTGATAGACTTGATTGATCCCACAAGAGAAATGGATTTACAGCAGCAAGAGTGAAACCAGTACAGTCTACAATAAACAACACAGTTAAATAAAAGTGCCGTATACGCTGAGATAATACAGAAATGTAAATATATAAAGTGATAAAAGTTCAAATGAAGTTGGTTAAAAACAGTAAAATTAAGACTGATGTGTAGGAGAGAAGTGCAAATTGCTTTAAAGTCTTAAACGCCAACTTTTTTCCACTCAATAAAAGTTAACGTGAGGATTCCTGATGGTTATATACTGGAATATACTGCTGCATGTGCTGGGCTGTAGTTACATCGTATGGGTTTAAAATGAACAGTGATAATAAAAACTGAGAGGCTGACAGTGATCACTGCCTTTCTTTAGGGCTTGTTCAGATTCAACAGAACAAGATAGAAAACATTAAAGCATATTAAAAACATAACAGAGCAGTTTGGACCCAGAAGCAGGATTCATATGTCATCACTTATAGACCGCATAAAGCTGTATTTATATAACCTAAGATTAATCTTCATGTAGTTGTATGTATATCTATCTCACAGATTATTAACATTGGATACAATAGATTGCATAACATGGAATAACATTTGTATGATTTATAGGGTTTCTATTTCTTTCTGTGCATTTAAATAGATGTTACTATACTTTCCCTCTTTGTTTAGATAATAAAAGATGCTTACTGCATTATTTCCCCTAATTAGAAAGAATTTATTTTGATCGTTAAATCTGTTAAATTATAATATATGTTATCAACGCATTTCTTTAAATGTTCTGAGCCGAAGCCTGACTGTGCAAAATACCTGCACATCCTGTTTCCAAGGTGGTAGATTATGGAGAGTCAGGGTTTAAAAAACACAACCTTAACACCTTTAATGGGCCTACATCAGCAGAAAACATGACGACACATGTTAGGGAAAAATGCTAAATTAATAGAATATATCCGTGTGGGGATCTCCAGGGCTCGAGGGCTGGTTTTCCTGCAGATTTTAGATCTCTCCCTGGGTAAACACACCTGAATCACATGATTATTTCATTACCAGGCCTCTGTAAAACCTGAAACCTTTTACATCAGCTGTGTTGGATCAAGGACACATCTAAAACCTGCAGGACGCCGGTCCTCAAGGCCTGGAGTTGGACTTGAAATAAAAAGCACATGCATTGTCTAATTAGAGCTGTGTTTGCTCTGTGAGACAGAATTTATCTAAAACAGCATACCTCTACAGCTGCACCTGTCGAGCAGGTCTGTTTGGATAAATGCCGTGGGTGGGGTGGGGTGGGGGGGTTAAGAGGAGGGATCAACTAAACAATGAAGGAAAAATGACACGAATGTGAAAAGTGAAATCCAGACTGAGAGGAGCAAGAGAAGGAGAGGAACGAGCTACAGGGAACATCTCGTACAAACACTCAAATATAACCTCAGATAAGGTAAGACGTGTTAACATGTGAACTGTGGACTCTGTTCCTGTTGTTGGTCAGGATTAGTTCACCCAGCAGCCTGTAGAGCGTCATCTGTCTGTCAAAGGAAGCTCTGTATGTGCTTATATGTAACATAAGTACTGATATTTAATGTTATCATCCAGAGGACGGTCCACAGAGAGCTCGCTTACACTTATGGGTTATGTGCTTGATCGATAGGTGATTATGAGCAGTGTGTGAAAGTGTGTGAAAACATGGCTGTTGGTGGAGAACTCGTAAATCTCGTCTTTGTTCAACAGACCACAAAATTATCTGAGCATGTAAAAGTCATACGTGGCTGACGACACACGCTACCTGTTTATACGGCAGCTTTACAGCTTTAATAAATGATCTCACTGTGTAACCTCAGGAAATGGTTGTGCAGGCAGGTGTTATCGAGCTGCCTGTACGGTCGGATACTCCAAATCTGTTTCATGATGACGTGAAAGAAAGCAGCCGTGTGTCGCCACATGAAACTTCATATAAGCCTTTGACACCAGTGTGCTCACCAATCATACAGTCTGTTGTCGACATGTGTGCGCCGCCACGATACTTTTACCAAAGCTGGACTTATAAACCAAACACATTAATCGAATCACAACGACAGTGATGATGCGTCATTGTCGTCACACTGACTGTTGATCAGAGTTTCCCCCAAAGTCAAAATGGTCAAACTTCACATGGTCTTTGTGTTCTTATTGGTCAACAGTAATGTTCTGTCATGATGGGTAGGCGGGGCTAAATCACTATTTAAAAACCACGTTTTGTATTCAGTTAAGTTCATCATCGTCTAATAAAAAAGTGATTATTAATCTCACACATTTAATTGTGACCTAGACTTTTTCTAAGCACTGAGGTTGAAAGAACAACACAAACCTCCATCATAGGTTCACCAGTGTTAATATAAAGCATTGTGTTGCACACAGTTGTGATTTTACACATTACTTTTCATTAAATGTTGTCATCTTCTCTCTGAGGAAGCTTCAGGACACACACAGCTCTGTGATGTCTCTCATATCTCAGTAATGATCACTGTCTTCAGATTGTTTACCACATGACTGAGCAATGTACAAAAAGCAGCTGATCTTTGGATTTGTGAAGCTTCCATTCTGCTAATTTAACACGACAGCACGTTTCTGCCTGGTATGAAGAAACTAACAGAAAGATCACTGAGGTCACTGTGACACAAGCAGGCTTCCTTTCACGTCTCTTATTCATTCAATTCAATTCAATTCAATTTTATTTATATAGCGCCAAATCACAACAAATGTCGCCTCAAGGCGCTTCATAGATACAGAGAAAAGCCCAACAATCATATGACCCCCTATGAGCAAGCACTTTGGCGACAGTGGGAAGGAAAAACTCCCTTTTAACAGGAAGAAACCTCCGGCAGAACCAGGCTCAGGGAGGGGCGGGGCCATCTGCTGTGATTGGTTGGGGTGAGAGAAGGAAGACAGGATAAAGACATGCTGTGGAAGAGAGACAGAGATTAATAACAGATACGATTCAATACAGAGAGGTCTGTTAATACATAGTGAGTGAGAAAGGTGACTGGAAAGGAAAAACTCAATGCATCATGGGAATCCCCCGGCAGCCTACATCTATTGCAGCATAACTAAGGGAGGATTCAGGGTCACCTGGTCCAGCCCTAACTATATGCTTTAGCAAAAAGGAAGGTTTTAAGCCTAATCTTAAAAGTAGAGATAGTGTCTGTCTCCTGAATCCAAACTGGAAGCTGGTTCCACAGAAGAGGGGCCTGAAAACTGAAGGCTCTCCCTCCCATTCTACTTTTAAATACTCTAGGAACAACAAGTAGGCCTGCAGAGCGAGAGCGAAGTGCTCTAATAGGGTGATATGGTACTACAAGGTCATTAAGATAAGATGGGGCCTGATTATTTAAGACCTTGTATGTGAGGAGCAGGATTTTGAATTCAATTCTGGATTTAACAGGAAGCCAATGAAGGGAAGCCAAAACAGGAGAAATATGCTCTCTCTTTCTAGTCCCTGTCAGTACTCTTGCTGCAGCATTTGGATTAACTGAAGGCTTTTCAGTGAGTTTTTTGGACATCCTGATAATAATGAATTGCAGTAGTCTAGCCTGGAAGTAATAAATGCATGAACTAGTTTTTCAGCGTCACTCTGAGACAGGATATTTCTAATTTTAGAGATGTTGCGCAAATGGAAGAACGCAGTCTTACATATTTGTTTAATATGTGCGTTGAAGGACATATCCTGGTCAAAAATGACTCCAAGGTTCCTCACAGTGTTACTCGAGGCCAAGGTAATGCCATCCAGAGTAAGAATCTGGTTAGATACCATATTTCTAAGCTTTTCAGCGCTGAGTACAATGACCTCAGTTTTATCTGAGTTAAGAAGCAGAAAGTTAGTGGCCATCCAAGTCTTTATGTCTTTAAGACATTCCTGCAGTTTAACTAATTGGTGTGTGTTATCTGGCTTCATGGACAGATAGAGCTGGGTGTCATCTGCATAGCAGTGAAAATGTATGCTATGTCTTCTAATGATGCTGCCTAGGGGAAGCATGTATAATGTAAACAGAATTGGTCCTAGCACTGAACCCTGTGGAACTCCATAATTAACCTCAGTGTGTGAAGAGGACTCTCCATTTACATGCACAAATTGGAGTCTATTAGATAGATATGATACAAACCACTGCAGTGCAGTACCTGTAATACCTACAGCATGTTCTAATCGCTCTAATAGAATATTATGGTCAACAGTATCGAATGCTGCACTAAGGTCAAGAAGGACAAGCACAGAGATGAGTCCACTGTCAGAGGCCATAAGAAGATCATTTGTAACCTTCAATAAAGCTGTTTCTGTGCTGTGATGAGCTCTGAAACCTGACTGAAACTCTTCAAATAAACCATTCCATTTTATTCATGAAATAACAGTTTATTGTTGAATGCTGGAGCGATGTGCTTATACGACATGTTATCCTGCCAATCAGCTGATCTCAGTACAGCACACACTAAAGAAACATGAATGACTTGCAGGATTTTTTCCTCGTTGCCTCATTTAACTCGGTAATGATGACGTCCTGGCCGAGAATATTCCAGCCGAGCCTGAATTTCTTGATCTTGCGCAACTACTCCTTTGTATATTTTCACTGTGTGTTTTAGCTTTAGTGTGTTTAAGTTAAGGAAGTGCACACTCGCACTGAGAGGCTCACGTATCATGCTGCCAGCTCCAAAGAGCTTCTGAATCAGTTGATGGATTAGGCGAACAATTAATGTTTTAGAGTACACTTAGGTTACATGTTACCCAGGGGCAGGAATCCTCTCGGCACCTGTTTGTCCTTCACTTTTGATTCTTGATGGATATTGCCGAAGTTGAGCTTTAGACCAGTGATAATGAGATCATTTTAATGATAGTAATATATGAGCTAAGACTGGGGCTGTTAGGCTGTATCAGGCTGGACGAGTGAAAGCAGCCTATCAGTCCAGCTCATCCAGGTTTCAGGATGAAGCGAGTGTTTGCAGCAATACTGTCACTGTTCTATTCAATTTCAATTCAATTTTATTTATATAGATACAGAGAAAAACCCAATAATCATATGACCCCTATGAGCAGCACTTTGGCGACAGTGGGAAGGAAAAACTCCCTTTTAACAGGAAGAAACCTCCGGCAGAACCAGGCTCAGGGAGGGGTGGAGCCATCTGCTGTGATTGGTTGGGGTGAGAGAAGGAAGACAGGATAAAGACATGCTGTGGAAGAGAGACAGAGGTTAATAACAGATATGATTCAATACAGAGAGGTCTGTTAACACATAGTGAGTGAGAAAGGTGACTGGAAAGGAAAAACTCAATGCATCATGGGAATCCCCCGGCAGCCTACATCTATTGCAGCATAACTAAGGGAGGATTCAGGGTCACCTGTATATTATTGTGTAACAGTGACTGTTCCTCGTCTGCGGTCATGTGTTTTGAGTAAGTTAGCTGGGCCAGGACTTGCTGAATGGAATATGGCTCCCATCTTTCATAGCAGTGACCGACAGGTGCTTCGACAGGAAATGAAGGAAGCTGGTCAGAGGGCGTGGCTTGGGTGTGTCAGACACTTGAAGAACAGGTGGATGGATCGATAAAAACATCTAATCGTTCAAAGTTTATCACTTCAGCTTGTATTGGAGAGGTGGATGTTGCCCAAGATAATACCTCCATCCACTCCATCACTCACTGGCCAATCACAGGAGCAGAATGAGATTACCCATAATGCACCACTAAATGACAGGATATCATTCCTGTCTCTGGATATCTCTGTACAACTCCACAGTGCAGTAGTTCCAGCCTTACTATTGCATCCTCTGCAGAGAGAATAACAAGGTAACATACATATCCATGTATATATAGTTAATATTCTTTGCTATTAGTATCTCTTAGAGCTATTTTGTTTCTATTTTGTAACTTTGTAACATATTGTATTATTTCGTCGGTTACTGTTCTCACTCACTGGGACACATATTTTCAGGGATAATTAAAGAGTTCTGGTTCTGATTCAGTGTCGTTTGGAGTTCCCATGAACAAGCTCCAGACCAGTTCTGTATGAACTCGGTCTTTTCCTGTGGCAACGAGGATTAGATGAGATCTGAACAGTAAGGCTTTTGAAATTCATGTCTGGGACATTTATTCAATAGTTTGCTGATGCACACGGTTTAATATTCTTCTAATCTTCTGTCTGTCTCTATATGCAGCTTAAAACTAAATGGCTATGTCACTACCTGCTGCCTTCCTGTCTGAAGACCAGTTCACCTGCTCTATCTGTCTGGACGTATTTAACAAACCAGTCACAACACCATGTGGACACAGTTTCTGCCAAACCTGCATTTCCTCCTACTGGGACGGAAACAGTTCAAAAATGTACCAGTGCCCTCTCTGCAAAGAGTCCTTCCTCAAGAGACCAGCTCTCCACATCAACCTGACCCTGAAGGAAATAACTGAACAATTCAAGCAGATGGCCGGCTCTCCCATGGCTGAAAGAGGAACGGAGCCTTCCAGGTCCCCTTCCCATCATAATCAACCACTGTCAGCCAGATTCCAGAGGCAGGGCGAGATGCCCGAGAACATCTTTGCAGAAATGATGTCACGTTTTCAGCGCCTGCCAGACCCCGGGCTGCCTCAGAGTCGAGATGGTGCTCCCTTTGTCAGGACGGAGCATCACGACCCCCCACCACCTTACCCCAGGTACCGAAATACACTGAAATATTGCATTACAATATATTTGACTGAACCACATTAATAGTAAATGGACTGGATCTTATTAAGTGCTTTATACATGCCTCATTCACCCGTTCATGCAGCCACCTCTACCCTTCAGTGCTTCTCATGCAGCAGTCACACATTCACACTCTGGTGGATGTGTCAGCAGCTTGGAGTTGCTGTCTTCACTGAGGACATTTGGCGCGCGAACTGGTGCAGCCAGGGATTATATGTCTCCAAATCACAGCAGCAGTCACCTGAGGCCACAAAAAGTCTGTAAAGTTGGACTCAGTAAATGACTTCACATTTGTAAAGAGACGTTCACGAAGTTACCAAATAGTACCAAACAATCATCCAGAGAAAGGTTTGTCATTAGTGTCAGCGGGATGTTTGTGAGAGTAGTGCCACAACAAAGCATAAATTATTTAATATATTTTTTTATTTGTTCCAAATTTGACTTTATAACTTTTCAGGTCCATGCCTGTAGTGGTGAGGTATGTGGGGGACATTTTCATGTCCTCTACACAGAGTCATGTGAATGTTTGGGCACCCCTGATAATTCTCATATTTTTCCTTCATAAATCGTTATTTGTTTGGATCAGCAATTTCATTTCAGTATATCATATAGGAGACACACACAGTGATATTTGAGAAGTGAAATGAAGTTTATAGGATTTACAGAAAGTCTGCAATTGTTACTTAAACTAAATTAGGCAGCTGCATAAATTCGGGCACCCTTGTTGTTTTATTGACTTGAACACCTTTAGCACTGATTATTGAAACATAAAATTTGTTTGGTAAGCTCATTGACCCTTGACCTACATACACAGGTGAATCCAATCATGAGAACGGGTATTTAAGGTGGCCAATGGCAAGTTTTTCTCCTCTTTGCATCTTCTCTCGAGAGTGGCTACAAGGGAGCCTCAAAACAGCCTCAAATGACCTGAAAACAAAGATGGTTCACATCATGGTTTAAGGGAAGGATACAAAAAGCTGTCTCAGAGATTTCAGCTGTCAGTTTCCACTGTGAGGAACATAGTGAGGAAATGGAAAACCACAGACACAGTCCTGGTTAAGGCCGGAAGTGACAGGTCAAGGAAAATCTTAGATAAGCAGAGACGAAGGAAGAACAGTTAGAGTCAACCCACACACCAGCTCCAAACACCTGCAACATCATCTTGCAGCAGATGGAGTCGCTGTGCATCGTTCGTGGGGGCGATCGTGGCTCAAGAGTTGAGAGTTCATCTTGTAATCGGAAGGTTGCCAGTTCGAGCCGCGGCTTGGTCAGTCTCGGTCGTTGTCTCGGTCGTTGTCTCCTTGGGCAAGACACTTCACCCGTTGCGTTGTGGTGGTCAGAGGGCCCTCTGACCACCACAACGCGCCAGTGTTGTGGTGGTCAGAGGCGCCAGTGTCCGGCAGCCTCGCCTCTGTCAGTGCGCCCCAGGGTGGCTGTGGCTACAATGTAGCTGCCATCACCAGTGTGTGAATGTGTGGATGACAGGGTGTGTGAAATGGATGTGTAAAGCGCTTTACAGACCATTTACCATTGTTCAACTATTCTGCACACTTTACACCAGCAGATGCTGTATGAGAGAGTGAGGAAGCCTTTCTGTGCACGTGCCACAAACAGAGTCGCTTGAGGTTTGCTAAAGCACATTTGGACAAGCCGGCTTCATTCTGGAATAAGTTGCTGTGGACTGATGAAGCTAAAACTGAGTTATTTAGACATAACAAGAGGTGGTATGCATGGCGGAAACAGAGCACAGCACAGAGAAACACTTGCTGCCCACAGACAGTAAAATGTGGTGGCGCTGAATGAAATTGCTGATCCAAACAACCAGTGATTTATGAAGGAAAATCATGAAAATTATCAAGGGTGCCCAAACATTTGCATACCACTGTAAATGCTATAAGGCTCCCACAGAGAGGACCAGATTTACTAAGTGGACACATTAGCTTGATTCCACAGCAGAAACGCTTTGATGGGAGGATTCAGCAGCAGCAGTGGATGAGCAGACCTGATGAGGGAGCGAGAAATTAGGCCTAGACAACCTGCTGATACTTTTCATTCCTCGTGGGTTTGTAAACAATAACAGTTATATGTCGTTGGGCTGCTCTATGCTCTGCTGTATGCAGAGATCAGCACCTCGTGGCTGTTTGGTAGTTTGAGCTAAAATGCTTCAGACAGTCTCCGACCCCTGCTCTCAGCGAGTCCTCACCACGCCGACTGTCGAACTTTACAACAAAACGACTTTCCAGTATTAAGCACATTTTATGTTTATGCCTGTTTGATAAACCGTCCAAAGCCACAGAGATTCCCTTTGTTACCATGAATAGCACGAGTCGTCGTTTGCGTTAGAACGACCTGAGCCCCTCCACTCTTTTCCTTTGTTATTAAACCAACTCAGCAGTTTCAAATGATTGAAGAGAAGGCGAGTGGGCTTCTTTAGGTTTGTGAAGACAGCCGGCCTGGCGTCCACGAGGCTTCTTCACTTTTAAAACCACAGACGCCGACTCTGGTAATGGTTGTCCTCTTGGAAGGAGTGCTGAGACTTCTTAACCATTACTAATGGTATTAGTCCTCAAGTGAGACAAGGTTTTAGTACTGATGTTTACAACAGAAACATTTGTATGGTGCACGTTTCTGGAGTATTTTTGCATTACTCACAGCTCAAAAGCATCTTTTGTTTTATACGGGGTGTTGCTCCGGTCACCCACTGCCTAAAACAAGTGTCTCTTTGCAAACAGGAGGTTTGAACAGGAGGTGAGTGGTTGTGCTGTGTTCACAGATATCTCATCAGTATGACATTATGAACATGTAGGACAGGAAAAAACTGTGTGAAACAGATTGTTCAGAGGAGTGTCTGCATGTAGTATCAGTGTACGTATGACAGGAAATAAGAAAAGCAGAGTAAGGAAACCTAAACAGCTAAATGTAACCATGCACGTGTCAAACTGTAAACAACTGAATAATATGTCCTGGAAACCAGACGACGGGTTAATCAGTCACTTACATGTTACGGCTTTATTCAAATGTTGACATGTGCAGTGACTCGGATCTGCCGCCGTGCCCCGTCCACCTGAGAGGTCTGGAATTCTTCTGTCGCACTGATAACGTGTGCGTGTGCAGCACGTGTGCGGAGACATCGGATCACCTAGGACACAACATCGCCCCCGCCAAACGAGAGTGGCACTTGAAGAAGGTTTGTGCATGTGGTGGTTGGCTCACAGCTAACTGGGCCTCATTGACTGGTTTAGTAAAAGTTCTGTATTTCTTTAATTTTCAGAATGTTGAAGGTTTTTCCCTCACAGGCTCCTGATATGCTGTCATGGCATGATTCTCATTTTCATGCCAGTCCAAACTGGAATGATGAATTCCAGTTTGGACTGGCATGTCCAAAGGTCAGAGTATCAGGTGGAGCTGTGAACATCCTCACTGCTAAACTCTGGTCTGGACCACACAGCTGTGCTTTCATGCACAGTCTGTTCGAACTGTGTCTCTAGGTTTGTGTCTGTGCAGAACCACAGTGGATGAATCCAGATGTGACTGCAGGCTTTCAGCTTTGATTCAGCAGCTTTAGCAGAACTGCTGCACTCACTGTTCAGGAGTTAGAAGCATTTCTACACAGTCTCGCTTTTTCAGACGCTCAAGGTGAACGAGAGTATTTTCAACATTTTAATTTTTAAAAGTTGAATATTAATACACACACATTTAAATTAGGGATGCACCGATACCGATACTGGTATCGGGTATCGGGGCCGATACTGTAAAATGTGTGTGTACTCATACTCGTAAAAGTTAACCGATACCATGAACCGATACTAACTTATTTCATTAATCAGAGGGTGGCTTGTCATTTCTGTTGTAGTTTTATAGATTGACAGGCACAGGGTTAGACGAGTCAGACTGGCGGCTCCAGATAAAAAAAGAGAAACTGGAGGCTGCTGTAGCTAGGCTAAACAAAATGTCAGCAGTGTGGAACAGCCAACTTTAACTCAGGTTTTGGAAAAGCGATGAAAAATGTCAAGAGAAAATCCACGGGCAGTTTAAATAACAGAGACTCTGAGTCATTTTATCGCTCTGGATGACCAGCCAATGCTGGCCGTGGAAAACAGGATTCTTCTCAGCATACTCGAGCTGCGATATGAAATTCCCAGCCGCCCACACAGTGCCAATAGTTCAGTGATATTTTGTAAAATTACAATGTGGAGACTCTGCAATAATTTAACAGAAGTGCTTGGGAGGGTTTTCTCCAAGCATGACATCCCGGTGTACTTCAGACCCAGCAACACACTCAGACAAAAACTGGTTCACCCGAAAGACAAAACGCCAAAACACAGACTTAACAATGTGGTGTTTGCTGTACAGTGCAGCGAGGAATGCCCAGACCTCTACATTGGAGAGACCAAACAGCCACTTCACAAGCGCATGGCACAACACAAAAGAGCCACCTCCACAGGACAAGACTCAGCAGTCCATCTGCATCTTAAGGATAAAGGACACTCTTTCGAGGATGCCAATGTTCACATTTTGGACAGAGAGGACAGATGGTTTGAAAGAGGAGTGAAAGAAGCATCTATGTCCACTGTGAGCGACCATCTTTGAACAGAGGCGGTGGTTTACGACACCAACTCTCTGCCATCTATAATCCAGTTTTGAGTTCCCTCCCCAGACACCTTAACGCCCACCCACACCCTGGGCCATCTGACCTCAGGAATTCGCATGATAAGGTGGGGCCAGATTTCACAATGAACTCACCCGAAACTCTGGCTGATTGGGACCCACACCCAGTTCCACACCTTGGCTCAGGCGATTAGAGGATAATCAGGGGGTCCTTTTGTCCCTCTGTGGGGGGACACTCCCACCAGGTTTATATCTGGGACTCTCCACAATTTGACCTTAGAACTGAAGAAGCCTCTCGGATGAAGGTGAAACGTCTTCAAGCAACTTAAAGAAGTCCAGACGCTTTTCTTTGCAAGCTCCTTTGACAACAGAAGTGCTTATTTTTCACTTGAAATTTTTGTGGTCATTTTTATTAAGATTTTATTTTTTATCGGCAGGAAATATAATAAAACCTGTCTTCCAATTAATTGTATTTGTGTGTGTGTGTGTGTGTGTGTGTGGTAGAAGTATCGGTTTTTGTACTCTGTATCGGCAAGTACTCAGATCCAAGAATCGGTATCGTATCGGTTTGAAAAAATTGGTATCGTTGCATTCCTGGCTCGCTCTGTGGTATAGTATCACTTCCTGTTCCTGCTCAAACACAGTGGTGTTTCTGAGTAGCTTATTTGCTTAGCAGTTTAATTAACAACTTTTAAATACATTCTTTTTTCATAGTATATTCTTCACGTGCTTCATCCGAAGCACACTTTCTGTGTACTCACTACCTAATTTTTAGCCAAAGTATTCACTCACTGTCTCTGTACTGTTTCGCTAGCTTAGCTCGTAGCCGACTCGTTAGCACCATGGCTACTTCACCTGTCCCTCCTGCACTTTCTTGCTCATTGTGTCAGATGTTTAGTTACTCCTCGGCCTCCTTTAGCAGTAATGATATCTGTAACAAATGTAGCATATTTGCAGCTCTGGAGGCCAGGATTACTGAATTGGAGACTCGGCTTCGCACCCTTCACTCACCCTTAGCTAGCCAGGCCCCTGTAGCTGGTGCAGCCGAAGATAGCGTAGGCCCCGCTAGCTGTTCCCCGGCAGATCCCAAGCAGCTGGGGAAAGAGGGTGGCTGGGTGACGGTGAGGAGGAAGCATAGTCCTAAACAGAAGCCCCAGGTACACCACCAACCCGTTCATGTGTCTAACCGTTTTTCCCCACTCGGTGACACACCCGCTGGGGCTCAAACTCTGGTAATTGGTGATTCTGTTCTCAGACATGTGAAGCTAGAGACACCGGCAACCATAGTCAATTGTCTTCCAGGGGCCAGAGCAGGCGACATTGAAGGAAATTTAAAACTGCTGGCTAAGGGTAAATGTAAATTCAGTAAAATCATAATTCACGTCGGCAGTAATGACACCCGGTTACGCCAATCGGAGGTCACTAAAATCAATATTGAATCGGTGTGCAACTTTGCCAAAACAATGTGGGACTCTGTAGTTTTCTCTGGTCCCCTCCCCAATCAGACCAGGAGTGACATGTTTAGCCGCATGTTCTCCTTAAATTGCTGGCTGTCTGAGTGGTGTCCCAGAAATGATGTGGGCTTCATAGATAATTGGCAAACCTTCTGGAGGAAACCTGGTCTTGTTAGGAGAGACGGCATCCATCCCACTTTGGATGGAGCAGCTCTCATTTCTAGAAATATGGACAAATTTATTAAACCCCTCAAAACATGACTATCCAGAGTTGGGACCAGGAAGCAGAGTTGCAGTCTTACACGCCTCTCTGCAGCTTCCCTCCTCCTGCTACCCCCCCCAAAAACCCATCTCCATAGAGACTGTGTCAGCTTCCAAAAAGACAAAAAACAAACTAAAAACCAGCAACAAACAACTTAAACATTTACAAAGAAAGAACAATACAGTATCCACATCTGAACCAAAGAGTAAAACAGTGAAATGTGGATTATTAAATATTAGGTCTCTCTCCTCCAAGTCTCTGTTAGTACATGACTTAATAATTGATCAACAAATTGATTTACTCTGCCTTACAGAAACCTGGTTGCAGCAGGATGATTATGTTAGTTTAAATGAATCAACACCCCCGAGTCATTCTAACTACCAGAAACCTCGAAGCACAGGTCGAGGGGGAGGTGTGGCAGCAATTTTTCACACCAGTCTATTAATTAATGAAAGACCAAGACAGACTTTTAATTCATTTGAAAGCCTGATGCTTAACATTGTCCACCCCAGCTGTGAAACTCAGAAACCAGTCTTACTTGTTATCATCTATCGTCCACCTGGGCCTTACACAGAGTTTCTGTCTGATTTCTCAGACTTTATATCTAATTTAGTTCTGAGCTCAGATAAAATAATTATTGTGGGTGATTTTAACATCCATGTTGATGCTAAAAATGACAGCCTCAACATGGCATTTAATCTGTTGTTAGACTCAATTGGTTTCTCTCAAAATGTAAAAGAACCCACCCACCACTTTAATCACACTCTAGATCTTGTTTTAACATATGGCATAGAAACTGAACATTTAACAGTGTTTCCTGAAAACCCTCTCCTGTCTGATCATTTCTTGATAACATTTACATTTACAATAATTGATTACGCAGCAGTAGAGAGTAGACTTTATCAAAGTAGATGTCTTTCTGAAAGCGCTGTAACTAAGTTTAAGAATATAATCCAGCCACTGTTATCATCGTCAATGCCCTGTACCAACACAGAGCAGAGCAGCTATCTGAACGCTACCCCAACAGAGGTCGATTATCTTGTTAATAATTTCACCTCCTCACTACGTACGACTCTGGATACTGTAGCTCCTGTGAAAACTAAGGTCTCTAATCAGAAGTACCTGACCCCGTGGTATAATTCTCAAACACGTACCCTAAAGCAGATGACTCGTAATCTGGAGAGGAAATGGCGTGTCACAAATTTAGAGGATCATCATTTAGCCTGGAGAAATAGTTTGTTGCTTTATAAGAAAGCCCTCCGCAAAGCCAGAACAGCTTACTACTCATCACTGATTGAAGAAAATAAGAACAACCCCAGGTTTCTCTTCAGCTCTGTAGCCAGGCTGACAAAAAGTCAGAGCTCTTTTGAGCCAACCATCCCTTTAACGTTAACTAGTGATGACTTCATGAACTTCTTCACAAATAAAATTTTTATCATTAGAGAAAAAATTACCAATAATCATCCCACAGATGTAATATTATCTACAGCTACTCTTAGTTCCATTGATGTTAAGTTAGACTCTTTTTTTCCAATCGATCTTTCTGAGTTAACTTCAATAAGTTACTTCCTCCAAACCATCAACGTGTCTTTTAGACCCCATTCCTACAAAACTGCTCAAAGAAGTCCTGCCATTGATTAATTCTTCGATCTTATATATGATCAACCTATCTCTAATAATCGGCTATGTACCACAGGCCTTCAAGGTGGCTGCAGTTAAACCTTTACTCAAAAAGTCATCTCTAGACCCAGCAGTCGTAGCTAATTATAGGCCAATCTCCAACCTTCCTTTCATATCAAAAATCCTTGAAAGAGTAGTTGTCAAACAGCTAACAGATCATCTGCAGAGGAATGATTTATTTGAAGAGTTTCAGTCAGGTTTCAGAGCTCATCACAGCACAGAAACAGCTTTAGTGAAGGTTACAAATGATCTTCTTATGGCCTCTGACAGTGGACTCATCTCTGTGCTTGTCCTTCTTGACCTTAGTGCAGCATTCGATACTGTTGACCATAATATCCTATTAGAGCGATTAGAACATGCTGTAGGTATTACAGGTACTGCACTGCAGTGGTTTGTATCATATCTATCTAATAGACTCCAATTTGTGCATGTAAATGGAGAGTCCTCTTCACACACTGAGGTTAATTATGGAGTTCCACAGGGTTCAGTGCTAGGACCAATTCTGTTTACATTATACATGCTTCCCCTAGGCAGCATCATTAGAAGACATAGCATACATTTTCACTGCTATGCAGATGACACCCAGCTCTATCTGTCCATGAAGCCTGATAACACACACCAATTAGTTAAACTGCAGGAATGTCTTAAAGACATAAAGACCTGGATGGCCACTAACTTTCTGCTTCTTAATTCAGATAAAACTGAGGTTATTGTACTCGGCGCTGAAAAGCTTAGAAATATGGTATCTAACCAGATTCTTACTCTGGATGGCATTACCTTGGCCTCCAGTAACACTGTGAGGAACCTTGGAGTCATTTTTGACCAGGATATGTCCTTCAACGCACATATTAAACAAATATGTAAGACTGCGTTCTTCCATTTGCGCAACATCTCTAAAATTAGAAATATCCTGTCTCAGAGTGACGCTGAAAAACTAGTTCATGCATTTATTACCTCCAGGCTGGACTACTGCAATTCATTATTATCAGGATGTCCAAAAAACTCATTGAAAAGCCTTCAGTTAATCCAAAATGCTGCAGCAAGAGTCCTGACAGGGACTAGAAAGAGAGAGCATATTTCTCCTGTTTTGGCTTCCCTTCATTGGCTTCCTGTTAAATCCAGAATTGAATTCAAAATCCTGCTCCTCGCATACAAGGTCTTAAATAATCAGGCCCCATCTTATCTTAATGACCTTGTAGTACCATATCACCCTATTAGAGCACTTCGCTCCCGCTCTGCAGGCCTACTTGTTGTTCCTAGAGTATTTAAAAGTAGAATGGGAGGGAGAGCCTTCAGTTTTCAGGCCCCTCTTCTGTGGAACCAGCTTCCAGTTTGGATTCGGGAGACAGACACTATCTCTACTTTTAAGATTAGGCTTCAAACTTTCCTTTTTGCTAAAGCATATAGTTAGGGCTGGACCAGGTGACCCTGAATCCTCCCTTAGTTATGCTGCAATAGACGACGACTGCCGGGGGATTCCCATGATGCATTGAGTTTTTCCTTTCCAGTCACCTTTCTCACTCACTATGTGTTAACAGACCTCTCTGTATTGAATCATATCTGTTATTAACCTCTGTCTCTCTTCCACAGCATGTCTTTTATCCTGTCTTCCTTCTCTCACCCCAACCAATCACAGCAGATGGCCCCGCCCCTCCCTGAGCCTGGTTCTGCCGGAGGTTTCTTCCTGTTAAAAGGGAGTTTTTCCTTCCCACTGTCGCCAAAGTGCTTGCTCATAGGGGGTCATATGATTGTTGGGTTTTTCTCTGTATCTATGAAGCGCCTTGAGGCAACTTTTGTTGTGATTTGGCGCTATATAAATAAAATTGAATTGAATTGAATTGAATCCCTAATTTAAATATAAGACTTGTATTTAATATTTTAATGAAAAACGGCTCCCTTATGTTTCGAACCCTGAACTGTAACCATCTCCAGCTGCTTGTTCGTGTGTCTCTGTGCCTTCAGTTTGTATTCAATAAGCGGCTCTATAGAGTTGAGTTAGGCTGACTGACTTTGTTATAATATCCCATTTCTTTATCTTGATAAACTCTTCGGTTGCTTTTGCTTTGGCCCATTATCCAATCATGTTGGCTCTCACTCATCAGAATTCACACGACGTCTATCAGCAGTAACACAGATACCTGAAAGCCCTGAATTAAAGCTGAAGATCTGCACTTCAATCATATATTCAGTGTTTGTCAGTTGATTTTAAATCAAAGTCAACTGTCACTGACAAACAAACTGTGCATCTAATTGTATATAAACATGCACCTGCAGCAGAGCATGTTTAATTCATTGGTTATTAGACACAGTGTGTGTTTTCTGTCTCATACAGGCTCAGTTAGGCCTTACTGAGGCGGAGCTGAAGGAGCTCATCAGTGAGAGAGAGAGAAAAGTGGAGGAGGTGCACAGCTCGCTGCGAGAGATAAAGGTGAGTGATGTGGTGTCAACACGACTGCAGGATCGTATGTGTTTATTCTCTCACACGTGCACTTTGTTTGTTTGTTTTGTTAAGATAGCATGCTACATTGTTCCAGGAGCCAATCAGAGAGCAGAGATCTTTAGCTGACACTTAAAAACTGTTTGTATTCATGTGGCCGAGCTGTTCATGTTTAATGAAATCAGAAAAGAAAATGACAGAATAGATACACTTTCGTTTGTCACATTTTGCATTTATGGTTGTCTCTGAATTCTTCTTTTCTACTTTTCCGCTGGTCGCTGTGCTTTAATCAGGATACTGCAGAGAGAGAGACGGAGGGAGCCGTTTGTGCTTTTTCCAAGCTGATCTCCAGCGTGGAGCACTGCCAAGCTGAAGTCTTGGAGGTGACCAACTACAGAGACAATCATACTATTTTTGTCTCAAAGCAGACGAGACATTTGTCGGCATATTTGTGAACACACGCTTTCTGTGGCACCCAGGTGATAGAGATGACTCTTCGAGCGGCAGAGCGCAGAGCTCAGAGCGTGCTGAGAGAGCTGGAAGAAGAAATAGCTGAGCTCAAGCGCAGGAGCTCAGCACTGAGTCAGCTGGCTCTGTCTGAGGACTACATCTTCTTTCTCAAGGTATGAAGAAATAATGAAATGACGCACCAGATAAAATAATACAGACGTTTGCAGTGCTCCACTAGTTACTCTAAGAAAGTAGCTATAAGTCCAGTTAAGGAATATACTGACGAGGTGAGAACTGAGATGCAGAGATGTGAAACCCTGGATCAGGATTACTCATCTTGCTAGAGGCACTCGCTGCTGGGAGACATGAACATGTCTTCTCCGCTCTCCACTCTACTCCTGATGCTTTTATGTTATTGTTTGCATAAAACTACCAAATGATTGTCAGCAACGAGTGAATAAAGCTGATGAGCCCATTCAGTTGCTAGAGGTTGCTGTTAGTCAGTGGGAAATTTCTTCCTCAAGCCTTGGACCAGTCGACCAGTCATTAGAAAAGAAGCATCCCCAAGCAGCTGGCAAAAAGTTTGTGATTCATTTGTCAGCAGCATGTTGTAGCACTGTAGTTTAGCTGAAGTGAAGATTTAAACTAAATGTTGTGTCTTTTGAAACACATCGGCTGTGGCTGAGGCATGACTTTTCTGGTTTGTGCCACACCTTATACTCCTGCTCAGCCAGCAGGTAGTCAGTAGCAATCTGCTAGCAATCAAAGCATTTACTGGGAGGTTTTTGGTGCAAACTCCAGGAACCACTGCCAACTACCTTTCCAGCAGAAACTACTGATGTTTCCAGATGTAATCTGCAGTGAGGGGAGGGAGTGCATGGACGAGAGTCTGGAAAAGAGCAGATATGTTCTGGAGAGAAGAGAGAATGAAGGTTAGAGTTCAATGAGAGGGAGACAGGTGAACATGTAAGGAGTACATGGATGAGTTTGAAGGACGGTGCATGAGAGCGGTGCAGAAGAGAGAGCAGCAGGGTGGACCTTTTCCTAAACCGCCGATGAAAATGAAATCGGTGATTACTGGAATTTGTTATTTGGCCCTAAGTAACTGGAATTTGGCTACTTTGAGCATATAGTGTGATTAACATGATATGTAACATAGACTGTATGTCTTTACGATACTGGTATCGGGTATCGGGACCGATACTGTAAAAATGTGGTATTGGTTAACTCGTAAAAGTTAACCGATACCATGAACCGATACTAACTTATTTCATTAATCAGAGGGTGGATTGTCATTTTTGTTGTAGTTTTTTAGATTGGCCACTAGGGGACATCCCGCGCTAAACAGGCACAGGGTTAGACGAGTAAAAAAAGAGAAACTGGAGGCTGCTGTAGCTAGGCTAAACAAAATGTCAGCAGTGTGGAACAGCCAACTTTAACTCAGGTTTTGGAAAAGCGATGAAAAATGTCAAGAGAAAATCCACGGGCAGTTAAAATAACAGAGGCTCTGACTCATTTTATTGCTCTGGATGACCAGCCAATCCCGGTCGTGGAAAACATAGGATTGCACCGTCTTCTCAGCATACTCGAGCTGAGATATGAAATTCCCAACCGCCCACACATCAGGGAGATAATGGTGCCAAAACTTTCTAAAGAGGTAAAGACAAGCAGTGTGTGTGCGATGTCAGTCCTTGGTTTAACGGCACAGTGGACTGATGATCCACGGGCAGATGAGGAGTTCGTCAAAGCCAAATACTTTCGTTATTTTGTTTGTTTGTTTACATTATGGACACTCTGCAATAATTTAAAAGTTTATTTTATTCTCAAACCTAATTTGTATTTATTTTATTCCAAACAGAAGTGTTTATTTATTATTCTGAAAGCTCGAGACAGTGCCAATAGTTCAGTGATATTTTGTTAAATTACAATGTGGAGACTCTGCAATAATTTAAGAGAAGAGCTTATTTTTCACTTGAAATTTTTTTGTGGTCATTTTTATTAAGATTTTATTTTTTATCGGCAGAGAATAAAATAAAACCTGTCTTCCAATTCATTGTATTTGTGTGTGTGTGTGGTAGAAGTATCGGTTTTTGTACTCGGTATCGGCAAGTACTCAGATCCAAGTATCGGTATCGTATCGGTTTAAAAAAATTGGTATCGTTGCATCCCTACTTTATGACATTCCTATCCCCCTGCAGACGTTCCCTTCCCTGTCTGCACCTCCGCCGGCTAAGAACTGGTCCGGAGTCTCTGTGTCATCTCAGCTGACGTCAGGTGTGATTCTCAGGTCCGTCAATCAGATGATGGAGCAGTTTCACAAAGAGCTGCGAGTACTGCCAGAAATCTGTAAGTCTTCATTCCCACCTCAAGTTACACTGGGCAGTAAAGTCATGTTGAAGATTCAAAAGAGCAAATAGTGTCTGTAAACCTTTGCAACTCAATGGAACGTCTGTACAACAGCAACGTAGCCAAAAAAAGACCATCCACCAAGTTCAAACTCTGCATGATCATGTTTTCATTAACAAACATCAAATATTAACTGAACATTACAAAAATGTGTCTCTCCGTACTGGTAGGTCAGCAATCGTCATCAATCCAGTCGTTATCTAGACCCAACCTGAGTAAGTGTTTTAATGACAGCACACAGTTCTTTACATGCTAATATTCTTCTTCTAATGACTTGAAGAAAATGTCAAGAAGTCAATTTATCACATTTTCTTTGCAGAGGTTAGGAGGGTTCAAGAATATGCAGGTATGGACTTAAATCCTTTTAGCATTTACTTTTGTTTGAGCCCCGAGCTAAACTGTCAGGTTTTTAGAAACTTTCAAAGACGTTTTGGCATTTACAGTTTACCGGACATCATTCATCTTTAACCCGAACTCAAGTCAAGTCAGCTGTTACAGGATGGAGGAACTAACCATTGCTCTATCACTGTATCTGTCAGTTGACATCACTTTGGATCCCACCACAGCCCACCCACGTCTCACCGTCTCAGCAGATGGGAAGCGGGTTTACTGTGGAGATCGCCATCAGCTGGTACCAGACAACCTGAAACGCTTTGACCGGGTAGTGTGTGTGCTGGCCAACCAGGGCTTCAACTCAGGGCGCCATTACTGGGAGGTAAGCAATACGGAAACAAGCTGTTTTAGTTTAAACTCTCAGTCTCTACAAACAAAGCAGTCCATCTGATGGGGACGTGGAGACATGAGCAAGGGGAGCTTTATGACATCTTGAGTTTAGTGAGAAGATTTTATGTTTCTTTTTGCTAAATTACTGATTAATTAGTGTTTTTTATTTATTTTTTAACATATGGGGCAAATTCGGTGTCCAATGTCTAAATTAATCATTAATGTCCTCTTACAGGTGGAGGTAGGGGGGAAGACTGATTGGGACCTCGGCGTGGCCAGTCGGTCCATCAACCGTAAGGGTAAAATCACCGTGAGCCCCGCCCATGGATACTGGTTTCTCAGCCTTCGGGATCACTCCGAGTTCGCCTTCAGAACAGAACCATCGACCAACTTGACGGTTCCCATTAGACCGTCCCGGGTGGGAATCTATGTCGACTATGACAAGGGACTGTTGTCCTTCTACAACGTAGATGCCAAAGTGCTAATGTTTACATTCACAGATAGTTTTTCTGACACCATCCATCCGTTCTTCAGCCCCTGTACAAATAAATCGGGACGAAATGAGGCTCCACTAATCATTTGTCCTGTTGCGATGACAGAATGAAACTATATCAACTGCTTCAAGACTTGGATACAGAAACATCTGCAACTAATAACTGATCATTTTATTCTTTGCAGCACATCCATCCATCCATTCGCTTCCGCTTATCCTTTTCAGGGTCACGGGGGGTGCTGGAGCCTATCCCAGCTGTCATAGGGCGAGAGGCGGGGTACACCCTGGACAGGTCGCCAGTCTGTCGCAGGGCCAACACACAGGGACAGACAACCATTCGCACTCACATTCATTCGCACATTCACACCTAGTGACAATTTGGATTATCCAATTAACCTATCCCCACAAGCTGCATGTCTTTGGACGGTGGGAGGAAGCCGGAGTACCCGGAGGGAACCCACACAAACACGGGGAGAACATGCAAACTCCACACAGAAAGACCTGATGGTGGAATTGAACTCAGGACCTTCTTGCTGTGCGGCAACAGTGCTAACCACCGTGCCACCGTGCTGCCCACTCTTTGCAGCACAATAAAGAAGAATATGGCCTTTGGTTAGCATATGCTAAAGCTGCCATTGTGATTAATGTTGGCAGAAAATGTGAAATTCTTTCTGGAAAATACGGACATCCGTCAAACTAAAGATGAGCGAGGCTATCTGGCCTACTTTCAGCCTCAACGGCCTGCATTACCGATGGCATGGAGTCACATGTGGATTTGGCAGTTTACACTTCTGGAAAGGCGCACTTACTACATCATGAAACAAGAGCCAGGACTGTTATATCAGAAAGTGCTCTCCTCGGCCGTCAGACGTTTAGAGACTGCTGCACAAAAAGAAACACTTCATTGTGTTCCTAAAGTTGGACTTTAGGATGTGTTGCTGTCATCACATTAAAAATGGGAAAACATTTTCTTTAAAACATTTACAATGGCCATATTTTGGTCATGAATCAGTGTGTGTGTTGGTATGTCTGGACTACATTTTGTATGTGTGCTCTGTGCCTTTAAGAGTCTCTGCAGTCTCTCCTTTTTCTGATTGGCTGCCACTGTCTCCGGCAGACCTGTATGTAGTGTATAGTACTGTAAATAGCTTTGTCCATTTGTAAACAGCACTGAAGCCCATTTACTCGTGTACGTTTTCTCTTGTTTATTAAATTTGGGAGTTTGGGGTAGCGCTAGTTTAGGAGCACTTCTTTGGAAAAGCTTGTTTCCTTTGTAACTTTGGCTGATTTTGGTTCACCCTGGAGTTTCTGCTTTCAGTTTTGGTACGACTGATGTAGCAACAAACCTCACCTTTATCTGTGACGTGGCTGTTTCTGACTTTGGGGCCCAGGGCACCTTTTTTTTAGCCCTTATGTTGCGCTCCTGTACCCCCAGAGCGACAATATGTTCTCTGTGTTAATGTCCTATTCTGTGTTCTGCTGATGAATCATTTGGAAGTAGTTTTTGAATGAGGGTTTTACACATATGTGATTCACTGATGTAAGGATGATGTTTGCCACCTCTGTCACTGTTCGTGATTATTGTTTTGTCTTTCTTAGATTAATTAAATAAGTATAATTGATGTGATTTGATCGTTATTATGTGATTATGAATATAATTTGATTCTGCTTTTCTTCTTTAAAATACTTTTAAAAACTTCAGCAACTGAAAGACTAAATTGTGGATATTCCCTTTCTAACCCTTAGTGAAGGTAAGAATTTGAGCATTAACCAGTTTTAGTGTGAATAGCTGTTACTGGTTACAGGCCCGTTTGGCCTGCTGTCCAGAACCCAAAAATGAACCCGGTTAATTACCGGTTGGTTAATTACAAAGCTGCCAAAGCAGGGACGGCACTCGGACAGTGGGGCAGTGAGAGCCGAGCGAGTCCCCTCACCCACATCTGCTCCATCTGAACTCTGCACTGGCTGCTGGGTAATACTCGCAGGATCAGACATTAGGACTCCAGTCCAGACTTCCTGTACAGGGCGCTGGTCAGAGGTCGACGTACTGTGGGAATGCTCTCTCTGTTATGCAGATAAAAAGGATCTACTTGTCGTAGTTATCTTAGCGACTTCAAACATGTCTTTGTCATTTCTTTGTTCCTCTCTGTGACGTGACAAGCATGGTTTGAATGTTTGGAATTATTTCCATGGAGACGGTCACAGAGCAAAATGTTGATGCTATCTGAGACAGAGAGAGACTGTTTCTGGTTAAAGACTTTAAGATGCTTAAATTTGGTGCTACACACGTACACACACACACACACACACACGCACACACACACGCACACACACGTACACACAGGTACACACACACGTACACACACACACACACACACACGTACACACACACACACACACACGTACACACACACACACGTACACACACACGAACACACACACACACACACGTACACACACACACACAAGTACACACACAGACACACACACACACACACACACACACATACACACACACACACACACACACACACAGATACACACACACACACACACACACACACACACACACACACACACACACACACAGCGTGAGTGTCACACATGTGTAACAGTAATGACCACACTAACCTTGCATGTTATGTCACAAACACAAAGCCAGCTGGCTGGTGTCATGTTCCCTGTTTCTTCTCTGAAGCACCTGAAGGTAGAAAACCTGAAATTAGAGTGAAATTCCAAAATAGACGTTAAGTCTCTGAACGTTAATGCCACTAACAGTGTTCATGAAAGATAACACAGACATTTTACACCGTTTACACTTTTACACCACATGTAGTTGCACAGCAGCTTGATTAACCGACTCACCTGTATACTCTTCTCATGACAGACTCTGTTATCATGTAACCATACAGCTGTGTGCACTGTAGACCTTTTAAATCCCACCAAGCTTGACTCTGACATGAAGCATACACATGTGTAATAGAAGTAGAGGCTCGCTGCCTTTTCCTTTGTGCTGACCTCTTTTTCTAATGGCTATAAACACGTGTCTTATGTCACCTTCTCCTGTTTTGTTTTCATATGTTGAAAAAGTTCACTTGTGTGAAGCGATCCTGAGCCCCAGTTTCAGTGTTTTTCTTTGTCGGATCAGTCAGCTTTCCCGCTGCGTTGCTGAAAAAGGGGAGACTGTGACTGCTGCGTGCCACAGACCACGCCCCTGCCACACTGTGAAATGTACTTTTTTCCCCAGTGGGCGGCGTGGGCACCCAAATTCCTGAACACAGTAACTTGACAACAAGGCACATAGAATTGTTAAAATGACAGCGCAGGTGCATCTACTAAACATACTGAACAGGTTTGAATCTCAAGTTTGACGTTTTCTTCTCTGAAGTCAAACGATCACAGAAAGAAACGAACAGTCTCATTTTCATGGTAGTTTTATTTTAATGAAGAGTATCAACCATAATCCTTACATAAATGTAATAAATTGATTTGCATGTCATTGAGTGAAATAGTTTGATCCTTTGTAACCAAGGCACTAAGGTCCTAAATGAATGTTGAGCATACCGGCGGTCAAATGGGTGAACGATGCTTGTGCTGTATAAAAAAGGCCATTTACCGTTTCATGGATTTAAGGGTCTCTGCTGAAGAAGCCACGTTTTTAACTTTTCCAGTGAACAGTAATGATTCAGAGGATTTTAGTTCAGATGAAACCAAAGTCAAACTTTTTGGTATCAACTACACCCGCCATGTTTGAAGGAAAATACTGATGTCAACCCCAAAGAACATCAACCCCACAGACACGGAGGTGGAAACTTTATTCTTTGTTTTTCTGCTAAAGCAGCTTCACCAGGACATGAAACCATCACATCTTGGACAGGAGCCTCCTTCCATCAGCCTGAAACCTGAAAGATTAAGAGAGTTTCTTTAAAGAGGAGAGCGATCTGTGCAAACCTGGGGCCCAGCTACAGATGTCTAACTGCTGCTGTGTCCACAAGGTTTCTCCAGATATGCACTACGACATATTTTGCTCAAATACTTATTTCACGCAGTGACAAGCACGTCTATTTATAACTTTGATGTGATCTGTTTGTTTAGTTTGGTGATATTCTGTCTCCATTTAATCATACTGTAAACTGAAATGCTGTGTTGACTGCTGGAGCAATGATTTATTAATGTAGGCTAACACTTTCTATTCCAGCTCAGTAATAATATGTGTAATAAGGTAGAAACAAGGTAATGGAAGTGTGAGTTATTCCTACTCACAGAGTAACATTTAGATAACAGCCAAGCCTGTATGAACAGTGAATGTAGCTGCGTAACATTACACTGGAATTCATATAACTGAGTTCTAACCAGATACTGAGTGCAATAATGTGGAAATACATGTGACTGTGACACCAAGTGATGATAATATTATAGCAATATATTGGTAATATATTATAATTCAGTTCAATTCAATTCAGTTTTATTTTTATAGCCAAATCACAACAACAGTGACGTCAAGGAGCTAATATTGTAAGGTAGAGTCTACAAGTGAGAGAGGGCAACGTTCAGTGCATCATGGGAATCCCCGACAGCCTATTGCAGCATAACTAAGGGAGGATTCAGGGTCACCTGGTCCAGCCCTAACTATATGCTTTAGCAAAAAGGAAAGTTTGAAGCCTAATCTTGAAAGTAGAGATAGTGTCTGTCTCCTGAATCCAAACTGGAAGCTGGTTCCACAGAAGAGGGGCCTGAAAACTGAAGGCTCTGCCTCCCATTCTACTTTTAAATACTCTAGGAACAACAAGTAGGCCTGCAGAGCGAGAGCGAAGTGCTCTGATAGGGTGATATGGTACTACAAGGTCATTAAGATAAGATGGCGTGGGGTGGCGCTGTCACTTGGTGTTCGCTCGCTCGCTCTGTGGTATAGTATCGCTTCCTGTTCCTGCTCAAACACAGTGGTGTTTCTGAGTAGCTTATTTGCTTAGCAGTTTAATTAACAACTTTTAAATACATTCTTTTTTCACAGTATAATCTTCACGTGCTTCATCCGAAGCACACTTTCTGTGTACTCACTACCTAATTTATAGTATTCACTCACTGTCTCTGTACTGTTTCGCTAGCTTAGCTCGTAGCCGACCCGTTAGCACCATGGCTACTTCACCTGTCCCTCCTGCACTTTCTTGCTCATTGTGTCAGATGTTTAGTTACTCCTCGGCCTCCTTTAGCAGTAATGATATCTGTAACAAATGTAGCATATTTGCAGCTCTGGAGGCCAGGATTACTGAATTGGAGACTCGGCTTTGCACCCTGCTCTCACCCTTAGCTAGCCAGGCCCCTGTAGCTGGTGCAGCCGAAGATAGCGTAGGCCCCGCTAGCTGTTCCCCGGCAGACCCCAAGCAGCTGGGGAAATGCTGGGTAACGGTGAGGAGGAAGCGTAGTCCTAAACAGAAGCCCCAGGTACACCACCAACCCATTCATGTGTCTAACCGTTTTTCCCCACTCGGTGACACACCCGCCGGGGGTCAAACTCTGGTAATTGGTGATTCTGTTCTCAGACATGTGAAGCTAGAGACACCGGCAACCATAGTCAATTGTCTTCCAGGGGCCAGAGCAGGCGACATTGAAGGAAATTTAAAACTGCTGGCTAAGGGTAAACGTAAATTCAATAAAATCATAATTCACGTCGGCAGTAATGACACCCGGTTACGCCAATCGGAGGTCACTAAAATCAATATTGAATCGGTGTGTAACTTTGCCAAAACAATGTCGGACTCTGTAGTTTTCTCTGGTCCCCTCCCCAATCAGACCAGGAGTGACATGTTTAGCCGCATGTTCTCCTTAAATTGCTGGCTGTCTGAGTGGTGTCCCAGAAATGATGTGGGCTTCATAGATAATTGGCAAACCTTCTGGAGGAAACCTGGTCTTGTTAGGAGAGATGGCATCCATCCCACTTTGGATGGAGCAGCTCTCATTTCTAGAAATATCGACAAATTTATTAAACCCCTCAAAACATGACTATCCAGAGTTGGGACCAGGAAGCAGAGTTGCAGTCTTACACGCCTCTCTGCAGCTTCTCTCCTCCTGCTACCCCCCCAAAAACCCATCTCCATAGAGACTGTGTCTGCTTCCAAAAAGACAAAAAACAAACTAAAAACCAGCAACAAACAACTTAAACAATCACAAAGAAAGAACAATACAGTATCCACATCTGAACCAAAGAGTAAAACAGTGAAATGTGGATTATTAAATATTAGGTCTCTCTCTTCCAAGTCTCTGTTAGTACATGACTTAATAATTGATTAATTCTCCTGTTTTGGCTTCCCTTCATTGGCTTCCTGTTAAATCCAGAATTGAATTCAAAATCCTGCTCCTCACATACAAGGTCTTAAATAATCAGGCCCCATCTTATCTTAATGACCTTGTAGTACCATATTACCCTATTAGAGCACTTCGCTCTCGCTCTGCAGGCCTACTTGTTGTTCCTAGAGTATTTAAAAGTAGAATGGGAGGGAGAGCCTTCAGTTTTCAGGCCCCTCTTCTGTGGAACCGGCTTCCAGTTTGGATTCAGGAGACAGACACTATCTCTACTTTTAAGATTAGGCTTAAAACCTTCCTTTTTGCTAAAGCATATAGTTAGGGCTGGACCAGGTGACCCTGAATCCTCCCTTAGTTATGCTGCAATAGATGTAGGCTGCCGGGGGATTCCCATGATGCATTGAGTTTTTCCTTTCCAGTCACCTTTCTCACTCACTATGTATTAACAGACCTCTCTGTATTGAATCGTATCTGTTATTAATCTCTGTCTCTCTTCCACAGCATGTCTTTATCCTGTCTTCCTTCTCTCACCCCAACCGGTCGCAGCAGATGGCCGCCCCTCCCTGAGCCTGGTTCTGCCGGAGGTTTCTTCCTGTTAAAAGGGAGTTTTTCCTTCCCACTGTCGCCAAAGTGCTTGCTCATAGGGGGTCATATGATTGTTGGGCTTTTCTCTGTATCTATGAAGCGCCTTGAGGCGACATTTGTTGTGATTTGGCGCTATATAAATAAAATTGAATTGAATTGAATTGAATCAACAAATTGATTTACTCTGCCTTACAGAAACCTGGTTGCAGCAGGATGATTATGTTAGTTTAAATGAATCAACACCCCCGAGTCATTCTAACTACCAGAAATCTCGAAGCACAGGTCAAGGGGGCGGTGTGGCAGCAATTTTTCACACCAGTCTATTAATTAATGAAAGACCAAGACAGACTTTTAATTCATTTGAAAGCCTGATGCTTAACATTGTCCACCCCAGCTGTGAAACTCAGAAACCAGTCTTACTTGTTATCATCTATCGTCCACCTGGGCCTTACACAGAGTTTCTGTCTGATTTCTCAGACTTTATATCTAATTTAGTTCTGAGCTCAGATAAAATAATTATTGTGGGTGATTTTAACATCCATGTAGATGCTAAAAATGACAGCCTCAACATGGCATTTAATCTGTTGTTAGACTCAATTGGTTTCTCTCAAAATGTAAAAGAACCCACCCACCACTTTAATCACACTCTAGATCTTGTTTTAACATATGGCATAGAAACTGAACATTTAACAGTGTTTCCTGAAAACCCTCTCCTGTCTGATCATTTCTTGATAACATTTACATTTACAATAATTGATTACGCAGCAGTGGAGAGTGGACTTTATCAAAGTAGATGTCTTTCTGAAAGCGCTGTAACTAAGTTTAAGAATATAATCCAGCCACTGTTATCATCGTCAATGCCCTGTACCAACACAGAGCAGAGCAGCTATCTGAACGCTACCCCAACAGAGGTCGATTATCTTGTTAATAATTTCACCTCCTCACTACGTACGACTCTGGATACTGTAGCTCCAGTGAAAACTAAGGTCTCTAATCAGAAGTACCTGACCCCGTGGTATAATTCTCAAACACGTACCCTAAAGCAGATGACTCGTAATCTGGAGAGGAAATGGCGTGTCACAAATTTAGAGGATCATCATTTAGCCTGGAGAAATAGTTTGTTGCTTTATAAGAAAGCCCTCCGCAAAGCCAGAACAGCTTACTACTCATCACTGATTGAAGAAAATAAGAACAACCCCAGGTTTCTCTTCAGCACTGTAGCCAGGCTGACAAAAAGTCAGAGCTCTTTTGAGCCAACCATCCCTTTAACGTTAACTAGTGATGACTTCATGAACTTCTTCACAAATAAAATTTTTATCATTAGAGAAAAAATTACCAATAATCATCCCACAGATGTAATATTATCTACAGCTACTCTTAGTACCATTGATGTTAAGTTAGACTCTTTTTCTCCAATCGATCTTTCTGAGTTAACTTCAATAATTACTTCCTCCAAACCATCAACGTGTCTTTTAGACCCCATTCCTACAAAACTGCTCAAAGAAGTCCTGCCATTGATTAATTCTTCGATCTTAAATATGATCAACCTATCTCTAATAATCGGCTATGTACCACAGGCCTTCAAGGTGGCTGCAGTTAAACCTTTACTCAAAAAGCCATCTCTAGACCCAGCAGTCTTAGCTAATTATAGGCCAATCTCCAACCTTCCTTTCATATCAAAAATCCTTGAAAGAGTAGTTGTCAAACAGCTAACAGATCATCTGCAGAGGAATGGTTTATTTGAAGAGTTTCAGTCAGGTTTCAGAGTTCATCACAGCACAGAAACAGCTTTAGTGAAGGTTACAAATGATCTTCTTATGACCTCTGACAGTGGACTCATCTCTGTGCTTGTCCTTCTTGACCTTAGTGCAGCATTCGATACTGTTGACCATAATATCCTATTAGAGCGATTAGAACATGCTGTAGGTATTACAGGTATTGCACTGCAGTGGTTTGTATCATACCTATCTAATAGACTCCAATTTGTGCATGTAAATGGAGAGTCCTCTTCACACACTGAGGTTAATTATGGAGTTCCACAGGGTTCAGTGCTAGGACCAATTCTGTTTACATTATACATGCTTCCCTTAGGCAGCATCATTAGAAGACATAGCATACATTTTCACTGCTATGCAGATGACACCCAGCTCTATCTGTCCATGAAGCCTGATAACACACACCAATTAGTTAAACTGCAGGAATGTCTTAAAGACATAAAGACCTGGATGGCCACTAACTTTCTGCTTCTTAATTCAGATAAAACTGAGGTCATTGTACTCGGCGCTGAAAAGCTTAGAAATATGGTATCTAACCAGATTCTTACTCTGGATGGCATTACCTGGGCCTCCAGTAACACTGTGAGGAACCTTGGAGTCATTTTTGACCAGGATATGTCCTTCAACGCACATATTAAACATATATGTAAGACTGCGTTCTTCCATTTGCGCAACATCTCTAAAATTAGAAATATCCTGTCTCAGAGTGACGCTGAAAAACTAGTTCATGCATTTATTACTTCCAGGCTGGACTACTGCAATTCATTATTATCAGGATGTCCAAAAAACTCACTGAAAAGCTTTCAGCTAATCCAAAATGCTGCAGCAAGAGTCCTGACAGGGACTAGAAAGAGAGAGCATATTTCTCCTGTTTTGGCTTCCCTTCATTGGCTTCCTGTTAAATCCAGAATTGAATTCAAAATCCTGCTCCTCACATACAAGGTCTTAAATAATCAGGCCCCATCTTATCTTAATGACCTTGAAGTACCATATCACCCTATTAGAGCACTTCGCTCCCGCTCTGCAGGCCTACTTGTTGTTCCTAGAGTATTTAAAAGTAGAATGGGAGGCAGAGCCTTCAGTTTTCAGGCCCCTCTTCTGTGGAACCAGCTTCCAGTTTGGATTCGGGAGACAGACACTATCTCTACTTTTAAGATTAGGCTTAAAACTTTCCTTTTTGCTAAAGCATATAGTTAGGGCTGGACCAGGTGACCCTGAATCCTCCCTTAGTTATGCTGCAATAGACGTAGGCTGCCGGGGGATTCCCATGATGCATTGAGTTTTTCCTTTCCAGTCACCTTTCTCGCTCACTATGTATTAACAGACCTCTCTGTATTGAATCATATCTGTAATTAATCTCTGTCTCTCTTCCACAGCATGTCTTTTATCCTGTCTTCCTTCTCTCACCCCAACCAATCACAGCAGATGGCCCCGCCCCTCCCTGAGCCTGGTTCTGCCGGAGGTTTCTTCCTGTTAAAAGGGAGTTTTTCCTTCCCACTGTCGCCAAAGTGCTTGCTCATAGGGGGTCATATGATTGTTGGGTTTTTCTCTGTATCTATGAAGCGCCTTGAGGCGACATTTGTTGTGATTTGGCGCTATATAAATAAAATTGAATTGAATTGAATTGAATTGAATTGAATCCCTAATTTAAATATAAGACTTGTATTTAATATTTTAATGAAAAACGGCTCCCTGATGTTTCGAACCCTGAACTGTAACCATCTCCAGCTGCTGCTTGTTCGTGTGTCCCTGTGCCTTCAGTTTGTATTCAATAAGTGGCTCTATAGAGTTGAGTTAGGCTGACTGACTTTGTTATAATATCCCATTTCTTTATCTTGATAAACTCTTCGGTTGCTTTTGCTTTGGCCCATTATCCAATCATGTTCGCTCTCACTCATCAGAATTCACACGACGTCTATCAGCAGTAACACAGATACCTGAAAGCCCTGAATTAAAGCTGAAGATCTGCACTTCAATCATATATTCAGTGTTTGTCAGTTGATTTTAAATCAAAGTCAACTGTCACTGACAAACAAACTGTGCATCTAATTGTATATAAACATGCACCTGCAGCAGAGCATGTTTAATTCATTGGTTATTAGACACAGTGTGTGTTTTCTGTCTCATACAGGCTCAGTTAGGCCTTACTGAGGCGGAGCTGAAGGAGCTCATCAGTGAGAGAGAGAGAAAAGTGGAGGAGGTGCACAGCTCGCTGCGAGAGATAAAGGTGAGTGATGTGGTGTCAACACGACTGCAGGATCGTATGTGTTTATTCTCTCACACGTGCACTTTGTTTGTTTGTTTTGTTAAGATAGCATGCTACATTGTTCCAGGAGCCAATCAGAGAGCAGAGATCTTTAGCTGACACTTAAAAACTGTTTGTATTCATGTGGCCGAGCTGCTCATGTTTAATGAAATCAGAAAAGAAAATGACAGAATAGATACACTTTCGTTTGTCACATTTTGCATTTATGTTTGTCTCTGAATTCTTCTTTTCTACTTTTCCGCTGGTCGCTGTGCTTTAATCAGGATACTGCAGAGAGAGAGACGGATGGAGCCGTTTGTGCTTTTTCCAAGCTGATCTCCAGCGTGGAGCACTGCCAAGCTGAAGTCTTGGAGGTGACCAACTACAGAGACAATCATACTATTTTTGTCTCAAAGCAGACGAGACATTTGTCGGCATATTTGTGAACACACGCTTTCTGTGGCACCCAGGTGATAGAGATGACTCTTCGAGCGGCAGAGCGCAGAGCTCAGAGCGTGCTGAGAGAGCTGGAAGAAGAAATAGCTGAGCTCAAACGCAGGAGCTCAGCACTGAGTCAGCTGGCTCTGTCTGAGGACTACATCTTCTTTCTCAAGGTATGAAGAAATAATGAAATGACGCACCAGATAAAATAATACAGACGTTTGCAGTGCTCCACTAGTTACTCTCAGAAAGTAGCTATAAGTCCAGTTAAGGAATATACTGACGAGGTGAGAACTGAGATGCAGAGATGTGAAACCCTGGATCAGGATTACTCATCTTGCTAGAGGCACTCGCTGCTGGGAGACATGAACATGTCTTCTCCACTCTCCACTCTACTCCTGATGCTTTTATGTTATTGTTTGCTTAAAACTACCAAATGATTGTCAGAGAATTGTGAGAGCCACGGTTACTAATGGTACTAAAAGCTGGGGCGCCCCAGTCACGCTCACAGCACAGTTCGGTATAAGCAGCGTTTGTTAGGGTGCAGACACGTGACCAGGGAGGAGAGGGTTGTAGAGGTGCTCGTGGTGGCAACAGCAACGAGTGAATGAAGCTGATGAGCGTCGCCCATTCAGTCGCTAGAGGTTGCTGTTAGTCAGTGGGAAATTTCTTCCTCCAGCCTTGGACCAGTCGACCAGTCATTAGAAAAGAAGCATCCCCAAGCAGCTGGCAAAAAGTTTGTGATTCATTTGTCAGCAGCATGTTGTAGCACTGTAGTTCACTGGAATCGACAGATTCTCTGAGCTGAAGTGAAACAAGAACAAGAGAAGATTTAAACGAAATGTTGTGTCTTTTGAAACACATCGGCTGTGGCTGAGGCACGACTTTTCTGGTTTGTGCCACACCTTATACTCCTGCTCAGCCAGTAGGTAGTCAGTAGCAATCTGCTAGCAATCAAAGCATTTACTGGGAGGTTTTTGGTGCAAACTCCAGGAACCACTGCCAACTACCTTTCCAGCAGAAACTACTGATGTTTCCAGATGTAATCTGCAGTGAGGGGAGGGAGTGCATGGACGAGAGTCTGGAAACAAGCAGATATGTTCTGGAGAGACGAGAGAATGAAGGTTCGAGTTCAATGAGAGGGAGACAGGTGAACATGTAAGGAGTACATGGATGAGTTTGAAGGACGGTGCATGAGAGAGGTGCAGAAGAGAGTGCAGCAGGGTGGACCTTTTCCTAAACCGCCGATGAAAATGAAATCGGTGATTACTGGAATTTGTTATTTGGTAAATGGACTGATTGTTATATAGCGCTTTTCTACTCTCACTTGGCCCTAAGTAACTGGAATTTGGCTACTTTGAGCATATAGTATGATTAACATGATATGTAACATAGACTGTATGTCTTTATGACATTCCTATCCCCCTGCAGACGTTCCCTTCCCTGTCTGCACCTCCGCCGGCTAAGAACTGGTCCGGAGTCTCCGTGTCATCTCAGCTGACGTCAGGTGTGAGTCTCAGGTCCGTCAATCAGATGATGGTGCAGTTTCACAAAGAGCTGCGAGTACTGCCAGAAATCTGTAAGTCTTCATTCCCACCTCAAGTTAAACTGGGCAGTAAAGTCATGTTGAAGATTCAAAAGAGCAAATAGTGTCTGTAAACCTTTGCAACTCAATGGAACGTCTGTACAACAGCAACGTAGCCAAAAAAAGACCATCCACCAAGTTCAAACTCTGCATGATCATGTTTTCATTAACAAACATCAAATATTAACTGAACATTACAAAAATGTGTCTCTCCGTACTGGTAGGTCAGCAATCGTCATCAATCCAGTCGTTATCTAGACCCAACCTGAGTAAGTGTTTTAATGACAGCTTCTTTACATGCTAATATTCTTCTTCTAATAAATGACTTGAAGAAAATGTCAACAAGTTAATTTATCACATTTTCTTTGCAGATGTTAGGAGGGTTCAAGAATATGCAGGTATGGACTTTTTAGCGTTTACTTTTGTTTGAGCCCCGAGCTAAACTGTCAGGTTTTTAGAAACTTTCAAAGACGTTTTTGCATTTACAGTTTACCGGACATCATTCATCTTTAACCCGAACTCAAGTCAAGTCAGCTGTTACAGGATGGAGGAACTAACCATTGCTCTATCACTGTATCTGTCAGTCGACATCACTTTGGATCCCACCACAGCCCACCCACGTCTCACCGTCTCAGCAGATGGGAAGAGGGTTTACTGTGGAGATTGCCATCAGCTGGTACCAGACAACCTGAAACGCTTTGACCGGGTAGTGTGTGTGCTGGCCAACCAGGGCTTCAACTCAGGGCGCCATTACTGGGAGGTAAGCAATACGGAAACAAGCTCTTTTAGTTTAAACTCTCAGTCTCTACAAACAAAGCAGTCCATCTGATGGGACGTGGAGACATGAGCAAGGGGAGCTTTATGACATCTTGAGTTTAGTGAGAAGATTTTATGTGTTTCTTTTTGATAAATTACTGATTAATTCGTGTTTTTTATTTCTTTCTTTAACATATGGGGGATCTCCCATCATAACTGGAAAACTATGGCATCCACATTAAAGATCAAAGCGCACTGCAAATTCGGTGTCCAATGTCTAAATTAATCATTACCACAATGTCCTCTTTCAGGTGGAGGTAGGGGGGAAGACTGATTGGGACCTCGGCGTGGCCAGTCGGTCCATCAACCATAAGGGTAAAATCACCGTGAGCCCCGCCCATGGATACTGGTTTCTCAGCCTTCGGGATCACTCCGAGTTCGCCTTCAGAACAGAACCATCGACCAACTTGACGGTTCCCATCAGACCGTCCCGGGTGGGAATCTATGTCGACTATGACAAGGGACTGTTGTCCTTCTACAACGTAGATGCCAAAGTGCTAATGTTTACATTCACAGATAGTTTTTCTGACACCATCCATCCGTTCTTCAGCCCCTGTACAAATAAATCGGGACGCAATGAGGCTCCACTAATCATCTGTCCTGTTGCGATGACAGAATGATAAACTATATCAAGTGCTTTAAAGTACTGCTTCAAGACTTGGATACAGAAACATCTGCAACTAGTAACTGATCATTTTATTCTTTGCAGCACAATAAAGAAGAATATGGCCTTTGGTTAGCATATGCTAAAGCTGCCATTGTGATTAATGTTGGCAGAAAATGTGAAATTCTTTCTGGAAAATCCGTCAAACTAAAGATGAGCAAGGCCATCTGACCTGCTATCATCCTCAACGGCCTGCATTACCGATGGCATGGAGTCGCATGTGGATTTGGCAGTTTACACTTCTGGAAAGGCACACTTACTACATCATGAAACAAAAATGACACCAAAGAAGAGCCAGGACTGTTATATCAGAAAGTGCTCTCCTCGGCCATCAGACGTTTAGAGACTGCTGCACAAAAAGAAACAGTTCATTGTGTTCCTAAAGTTGGACTTTAGGATTTCTTTTAGGATGTGTTGCTGTCATCACATTAAAAATGGGAAAACACTTTCCTTAAAACATTTACAATGGCCATATTTTGGTCATGAATCAGTGTGTGTGTTGGTATGTCTGGACTACATTTTGTATGTGTGCTCTGTGCCTTTAAGAGTCTCTGCAGTCTCTCCTTTTTCTGATTGGCTGCCGCTGTCTCCGGCAGACCTGTCCTCAGCTGCCCAATTCATAGTATTTAATCCCTGTGTGTGTCCTGACAACAGCTAGGATAGTGTATAGTACTGTAAATAGCTTTGTCCATTTGTAAACAGCACTGAAGCCCATTTACTCGTGTACGTTTCCTCTTGTTTACTAAATTTGGGAGTTTGGGGTAGCGCTTGTCCTCGTCTAGTTTAGGTAGCACTTCTTTGGAAAAGCTTGTTTCCTTTGTAACTTTGGCTGATTTTGGTTCACCCTGGAGTTTCTGCTTCCAGTTTTGGTACGACTGATGTAGCAACAAACCTCACCTTTATCTGTGACGTGGCTGTTTCTGACTTTGGGGCCCAGGGCACCTTTTTTAACCCTTATGTTGCGCTCCTGTGCCCCCAGAGCGACAATATGTTCTCTGTGTTAATGTCCTATTCTGTGTTCTGCTAATGAATCATTTGGAAGTCGTTTTTGAATGAGAGTTTTACACATATGTGATTCACTGATGTATGGATGATGTTTGCCACCTCTGTCACTGTTCGTGATTATTGTTTTTGTCTTTATAAATTCTTAGATTAATTAAATAAGTATAATTGATGTGATTTGATCATTATTATGTGATTATGAATATAATTTGATTCTGCTTTTGCTTTTCTTCTTTAAAATACTTTTAAAAACTCCAGCAACTAAAAGACTAAATTGTGGACATTTCCATTCTAACCCTTAGTGAAGGTGAGAATTTGAGCATTAACCAGTTTTAGTGTGAATAGCTCTTACTGGTTACAGGCCCGTGTGACCTGCTGTCCAGAACCCAAAAATGAACCCGGTTAATTACCGGTTGGTTAATTACAAAGCTGCCAAAGCAGGGACGGCACTCGGACAGTGGGGCAGTGAGAGCCGAGCGAGCCCCCTCACCCACATCTGCTCCATCTGAACTCTGCACTGGCTGCTGGGTAATACTCGCAGGATCAGACATTAGGACTCCAGTCCAGACTTCCTGTACAGGGCGCTGGTCAGAGGTCGACGTACTGTGGGAATGCTCTCTCTGTTATGCAGATAAAAAGGATCTACTTGTCGTAGTTATCTTAGCGACTTCAAACATGTCTTTGTCATTTCTTTGTTCCTCTCTGTGACGTGACAAGCATGGTTTGAATGTTTGGAATTATTTCCATGGAGACGGTCACAGAGCAAAATGTTGATGCTATCTGAGACAGAGAGAGACTGTTTCTGGTTAAAGACTTTAAGATGCTTAAAGTTGGTGCTACACACGTACACACACACACACACACACACGCACACACACACGCACACACACGTACACATACGTACGCACACACACACGTACACACACACAAACACACACAGACACACGCACACGCACACACACGTACACATACGTACGCACACACACACGTACACACACACACAACACACACACACACGCACACACACGTACACACGCACACACACACGCACACACACACACACACACGCGCGTACACACACGCACACACACACACACACAGACACACACACACACGCACACACACGTACACACACACACGTACACACACACACGCACACGCACACACACACACACACACGCACACACACACGTACACACACACACACGCACACACACGTACACACACACGTACACACACACACACACGCACACGCACACACACACACGCACACACGCACACACACGCACACACACACGCACACACACATATGAGGTGCCGTAAGGGACATTATTACTGAAACGCTCTCACACACACTACTGAAACACTCTCACACACACAACTGAAATTTTAGCTCTCACACACACAACTGAAACGCTCTCACACACACAACTGAAATTTTAGCTCTCACACACACTACTGAAACGCTCTCACACACACAACTGAAACGCTCTCACACACACTACTGAAACGCTCTCACACACACTACTGAAATTTTAGCTCTCACACACACTACTGAAACACTCTCACGCACACTACTGAAACGCTCTCACACACACTACTGAAACGCTCTCACACACACTACTGAAATTTTAGCTCTCACACACACTACTGAAATTTTAGCTCTCACACACACTACTGAAACGCTCTCACACACACAACTGAAACGGTCTCACACACACAACTGAAACGCTCTCACACACACTACTGAAACGCTCTCACACACACAACTGAAACGCTCTCACACACACAACTGAAACGCATTTCCGCTGAACAGGAAGTTGTTTCCTGACAAGGAAACTGATGGAAAAAGTGGTATATTTCAAAAGACTACAAGGATGTCTACTCAGCAACCTGCTAGTACAGCAGTTCCCAACCTTTTTTGTGCCACGTAAACGATATAAAAATAAAATAAATGATAAATACCATGAAAACCATAAATTTCAAACTCAAGCCTCAACTCTTGCGACCCGGTACCAAACGACTCACAGACCGGTACTGGTCCAGAACCTGGGGGTTGGGGACGGCTGTGCTTGTAGCCTAAGTGAAGCAGCCGCATTACTTAACAATATTTTAGCTTCCTTGAATCAAGGAATGGATTCAAGGTGCAACAGGGAATTCGGCAATTATGTCCTGTTTCCCCTAAGCTTTTTATATTGGCAACTCAGTTGTTAACACTATTAATCAAAAATTCTAACGACATACAAGGAATATCAATTTTTAATAAAGACTTCAAAATAAGTCAATTCACAGATGATACATCTATGTTTTTGAAAGATAAATACATGGTAGAGAAAACTAAAGCTTCTCGTTTATCTCTCAGTATCAAACAATGTGAACTTCTCCCGATTCATACAAGCTCTGACTCCTCAATAGCTTTGGTTAAAGTTGAATCTAAAGTTAAATATATAGGGCTGATAATATCTAAAAAACCCAATTAGCAGAAAAGACACCAATATTTCTAACTGTATCAGCGAGATGAAGAAATCACTTAGCCACTGGTTAAGCAGACCCCTCGCTTTTTTTGGCGGAAACATCCTATCTAAAGCTGAAGGCATCTCCAATTGATTTATCCTTGTCACTCTCTATATATCTCCTCTAAAAGCATTAATAAGGCTAACACAGTTATTTTCGAATTTTTGTGGAGGAATAAAACCCATTACATAGAAAGATATCAGCTTGTGAAGGAATACAATAAAGGTGGTATCAAAACTCCAGAATTAGAATTTATGGATGGCACCCTTAGAATTAAATGGTTAAAATCTTGTCTGTCACAGCCAGACTCTACTTAGCTCCACATCCTATGATCCTTGTTTAATAAAATAGTATACAGGATTAGACTTTATTTTGAAATGTGATTTTGCGGTAAATAAAATCCCCATAAAGATATCAAACTTTCCAAAACAGACTGTGCATTTTTGGGAAAATGAGATTTACCCACAACTTCTCCCCATAATTCAACCTTATGGAATAATAGGGTAATAACACTTAATCAAAAATCAATTTTCAAGAGTGACTGGTTTGAACAAAAAGATTATATTCATAACAGATTTGTTGGATGATAACGGTGTAATTCTAAGTTACCCAGACTTTTCAGAAAAATATTGTCTAAACTGTTCTCAAAGAGAATATAACAAATTTTGTGAACTGGTCCCACTGCCTCTGCTTCATTTGATTAAAATTTTTATGATATACAATAATTTCTCATCAGAGCTCCCAAATTTATTGCTAGGGCAATGTCAGCTGTTTGATAAAAATGCAATAAGAAATTTGTTAGTAGTTTCTTCAAAGACAAAAATATTTCATAGTTACAACAGAATGGTTACATTGCATGGTTCTAATTTAGTTATTTCATATACACTGGATAAAGCATACTAAAAATTTATGAAATAGCCTATTCTACCTAAAGTTAAAGAAACACACTTTAAAAAAAATTAATCCTGTAGCAGAATTTCTAAAAAAAAAGAAAAAGAGATTTGGCTTTGAGGTGGATCAGTGTTCTTTTTGTACTGATGAAAATGAAACCCTAGAACATCTTTTTTTTTTCTATGCCCTATCACACAATGTATTTGGTGCAACTTAAAAAATTGGATTTTCCTAAATATTAATGATGTGCCACTATTTGAATTACATCATAATTTTTTTTATATGGATCATCTGTCTCAGACATTATTAACATCATCATACGTTTGAGTAAATATCATATCCATTGTGTTAAATGGAGGAACGCTAAGCCTTCTCTTCCTGGTTTTATTGATGATTTTAAGATATTTTTTTCTTTGCTAAAAAAGACAAAAAGCACATATGCCAAAAAAAAAAAAAAAACAGGATAATGCCCGTCTCCTGCTATTCTAAATTTTGACTTATGCTGAGGCTAATATATTTTTAAGTAATGCAGCTGTCTCACTAAGACTAAGCTGTCTAACTTATCGTTCCATGATTCGATTCAATTCAATTCAATTCAATTCAAATTTTATTTGTCACATACACAGTCATACACAGTACGATATGCAGTGAAATGCTTGGACAACTGCTCGTGACCTAAAGAAAAAAAAAGAGAAGGCTATAAATAAGATAGGAAATAAATATGGAAATAAAAAAGGGTCAATTTAACCAGGAAGGAATAAAATAAAATAAAATGTAAATATTAAGTTAAGAATGAGATAACTGTACAACACAAATTAGAATGAAGGGTAAATTTAACTGGGAAGAATAAGATAAAATATATAAATTAAAGTTGAAAATAAAATAACTGTACAGCAAAATACACAGTATAGAAATATATAAGAATGTATGAAGAAATATAAATATAAATATATATATACACACAATAACAGCAGCTGTACAAATATTAACTGGAAATGAGGAATATAATGTCCAGTGTTGTGCAATCCACATTATATAGTGTCTTGTGCAGTGCAAATATGCTTAAAGTGATTTAAGTGATGAAGTGAAAACAATGTCCAGTGTGTGTGTAAGAACTATATGTGTGGGTCAGTACTATGTGGTGGTGTGATTGAGAGACCGTATCGCCTATCGTAAGCTCCTCCTCAGTCTCTCTGTGTTGGTCTTCAGGGAGCAGAATCGCTTTCCTGACCTCAGCAGAGAGAACAGTCCGTTGTTGGGGTGGCTGAGGTCCTTCACGATCTTCCTGGCCTTGGTCCAGCACCGCCTGCTGTAGATTGAGTGCAGGTCAGGGAGCTCTGAGCGGACGGTGCGCTCAGCTGAGCGCACAACCCTCTGTAGAGCTCGTCTGTCCTGCATGGTGCTGTTCCCGAACCAGGTTAAGATGTTTCCCGTCAGGATGCTCTCTATGGTGCAGGAGTAAAAGTTCCTGAGCACCTTGGGGGGCAGTCGGAAGTCTCTCAAGCGTCTGAGGTGGTAGAGACGCTGACGGGCCTTTTTCACCACGGTGTTGATGTGACAGGACCATGACAGGTCCTGCGTGATGTGAACTCCGAGGTATTTGAAGCTGTCCACTCTCTCCACTGGGCACTCGTTGATGACGGGGGTCTGGTAGTTCCTCTCCTGCTTAGTGCTGAAGTCCACTATCAACTCCTTTGTCTTACTGACGTTTAGAAGGAGGTTGTTCCTCTGGCACCAGTTCTCCAGATTCCTAATCTCCTTCAGGTAGGCCGCCGCGTTGTTGTCAGAGATCAGGCCCACCACGACGGTGTCGTCAGCAAACTTGATGATGGTGGTGGAGCTGGTAGTGGCCACACAGTCATATGTATACAAAGAGTACAGCAGGGGGCTCAGAACACACCCCTGGGGGGCTCCAGTGCTGAGAGTGGTGGAGGCTGAGACATGTCCGCCCATCCTTACTGCCTGTGGTCTGCCAGTTAGGAAGTTGGAGATCCACTGACACATAGATGAGCTGAGTCCCAGATGCTCCAGCTTGGTGGTGAGTGTGGAGGGAATTATGGTATTAAATGCAGAGCTGTAGTCTATGAAGAGCATTTTAACATAATTCCCCCTTCTAGTGTCCAAGTGAGTAAGTGATGTGTGGAGGAGATGAGAGATGGCATCGTCTGTGGAACGATTTGGACGGTAAGCGAACTGTAGTGGGTCCAGTGTGTCTGGTAGTGAAGAAATGATGAAGTCTCTGACCAGGCGTTCAAAGCACTTCATCACTACTGAGGTGAGGGCTACAGGGCGATAGTCATTGAGAGAAGCAGGGTGGGGTTTCTTTGGGACAGGAACAATGATGGACTCTTTGAAGCATGTGGGGATCACCGACTGAGATAAAGAGATGTTGAATATCTCAGTGAACACAGGAGCTAGCTGGTATGCGCAGTCTCTGAGGATACGACCTGGGATGCCATCTGGTCCTGCTGCTTTCCTGGTGTTCACTCTCTTGAAGGCTCTCCTTACTTCATGCTCGGAGATGACGAGCACGTTTCCGGTGTTGGCAGTATCTTCCTGTGTGCAGCCGTTAGCGCCGCTAGCACTAGCATCATTGGAGTCCTTAGCTGCAGCCTCGAAGCGAGCATAGAAAGTGTTCAGCTCATCTGCCAGAGTCACGGCCGTGTTCGTCATACCGGTTGTTGGTGCTTTATAATCCGTTATTGTCCTTAGTCCCCGCCACAGGCTCCTAGAGTCACTCTGTTGGAGTTGTGACTCTAGTTTCCTCCCGTAGCGCTGCTTCGCCTCTTTCACCGCCTTCCGCACGTTATATGACGCAGCTTTGTACGGGTCCATGTCCCCCGTCGTGAGTCCTGTGTTGTAGGCAGCGGTGCGGGATCTCAGAGTGTCGCGGATGGTTTTATCCACCCACGGCTTCTGGTTGGGAAACGTTGTGATAGTCTTTGTCTCCACGGTATCATCCGCTAGTTTCCCGATGAATCCCACAACCGCTTCCGTAAACACGTTGACATCATCGTCTGAGCTGTTTCTGAACAATTCTGATTCAATTCGATTCGATTCAATTCAATTCAATTCAATTTGATTCTGGGAAATTTTGACAGTCAGCAATATTATAATTCAGATCAGTACATTTACATATTTTTGTATCTAAAAAAAGGAAGCTGACACACGCAAGACTTTATCAAAGGTGTAAGCGTCACAGCAGATGCCTTTGTGTAAAAGTAGCTAAAGATAAAACACAGAAAAACATGAAGGTGATTTTCCTGGCCTGGGATTTTATAAAAAATATTCTGCAGTACATCAAAAACGAAAGAAAACCATTAATCAACATATGAACGTTACCTCTGACGTTCCAGCGGTTTTATTAGAGACACGGCTGAGCGTTTTGCATTTTGCATAATTTTTAAATGTTTAAATTTGTTCAGTATTGAACGGCAGAAATAAGATTTTCTTTTCGGAACTATGTAAAACGAAAAAAAAACCAGCGGCCGACAGCGCTGTAAACAACAGTAGACTTGTGCATAACAAGCAAGCGAATAATGCAGAAAACAGATTTTTAGACGGGAAACAGTTCTTGAAGTACAGAGTGAGAGAGAAAGAGAGAGAGAGAGCTGTGCATGACGTGTGATTTTATCGTGGTGGAAGCAAAACAGTAAACGTCAGAGGGAATTCATGACGATGTTTATGTGAAGCGCAGTTTGGATCTTCTTTTGCTGCTGGTTCAGTCAATATTGTTTGGAGAGAGATCAAACTAACAGCTTTAGAATCTGCGCAAAAACGGCATGAAAACAAAGCGCGGACCGCCGACAGATCAGAATCAGCGAGCTGTTGGCTTTCAGCCCCGACCGTGTCCGTGCCTTCGGGTGAGAAAGGCGACATCCCATTGATTCTGATCCGCGGGTCCGCGCTGTGTGTTTACGTCTTTGTGCAGAATCCGTGTTCCTGCTCTCATTTACTGTTTTAGCTGTTTGGTGGTTGTTGAAATTTTGTGCGGTTTCACCTGAGATTCTGGCATTTCGGGCAAAATTAATTTATATTAAAAAATCGATTCAGGATTTTAATGAATCGATTTCACGTTATCCAAGCCAGAATCGATTTTAATTGATAAATCGATTATAAAAACCCACCCCTAACTAGCAGGTTGCTGAGTAGACATCTGTGTAGTGGTTTGTTTGAAATCTACCACTTTTTCCTTCAGTTTCTTTGTCAAGAATTAACTTCCTGTTCAACTGAAATGCCTTCCTGTTCAACTGAAACGCCTTTCTGTTTAACTGAAATGCCTTGGTTTTTCAGTAGTGTGTGTGAGAGCGTTTCAGTTGTGTGTGTGAGAGCGTTTTAGTAGTGTGTGTGAGAGCTAAAATTTCAGTAGTGTGTGTGAGAGCGTTTCAGTAGTGTGTGTGAGAGTGTTTCAGTTGTGTGTGTGAGAGCGTTTCAGTAGTGTGTGTGAGAGCGTTTCAGTAGAGTGTGTGAGAGCTAAAATTTCAGTAGTGTGTGTGAGAGCGTTTCAGTTGTGTGTGTGAGAGCGTTTCAGTAGTGTGCGTGAGAGCGTTTCAGTAGTGTGCGTGAGAGCGTTTCAGTAGTGTGTGTGAGAGCTAAAATTTCAGTAGTGTGTGTGAGAGCGTTTCAGTAGTGTGCGTGAGAGCGTTTCAGTAGTGTGTGTGAGAGCGTTTCAGTAGTGTGTGTGAGAGCTAAAATTTCAGTAGTGTGTGTGAGAGCGTTTCAGTTGTGTGTGTGAGAGCGTTTCAGTAGTGTGTGTGAGAGCGTTTCAGTAGTGTGCGTGAGAGCGTTTCAGTAGTGTGTGTGAGAGCTAAAATTTCAGTAGTGTGTGTGAGAGCGTTTCAGTAGTGTGTGTGAGAGCTAAAATTTCAGTAGTGTGTGTGAGAGCGTTTCAGTTGTGTGTGTGAGAGCGTTTCAGTAGTGTGTGTGAGAGCGTTTCAGTAGTGTGTGTGAGAGCGTTTCAGTAGTGTGTGTGAGAGCGTTTCAGTAGTGTGTGTGAGAGCTAAAATTTCAGTAGTGTGTGTGAGAGCGTTTCAGTTGTGTGTGTGAGAGCGTTTCAGTAGTGTGTGTGAGAGCGTTTCAGTAGTGTGTGTGAGAGCGTTTCAGTAGTGTGTGTGAGAGCGTTTCAGTAGTGTGTGTGAGAGCTAAAATTTCAGTAGTGTGTGTGAGAGCTAAAATTTCAGTAGTGTGTGTGAGAGTGTTTCAGTTGTGTGTGTGAGAGCGTTTCAGTAGTGTGTGTGAGAGCGTTTCAGTAGTGTGTGTGAGAGCGTTTCAGTAGTGTGTGTGAGAGCGTTTCAGTAGTGTGTGTGAGAGCTAAAATTTCAGTAGTGTGTGTGAGAGCTAAAATTTCAGTAGTGTGTGTGAGAGTGTTTCAGTTGTGTGTGTGAGAGCGTTTCAGTAGTGTGTGTGAGAGCGTTTCAGTAGTGTGCGTGAGAGCGTTTCAGTAGTGTGTGTGAGAGCTAAAATTTCAGTAGTGTGTGTGAGAGCGTTTCAGTAGTGTGCGTGAGAGCGTTTCAGTAGTGTGTGTGAGAGCGTTTCAGTAGTGTGTGTGAGAGCTAAAATTTCAGTAGTGTGTGTGAGAGCGTTTCAGTTGTGTGTGTGAGAGCGTTTCAGTAGTGTGTGTGAGAGCGTTTCAGTAGTGTGCGTGAGAGCGTTTCAGTAGTGTGTGTGAGAGCGTTTCAGTAGTGTGTGTGAGAGCTAAAATTTCAGTAGTGTGTGTGAGAGCGTTTCAGTAGTGTGTGTGAGAGCTAAAATTTCAGTAGTGTGTGTGAGAGCGTTTCAGTTGTGTGTGTGAGAGCGTTTCAGTAGTGTGTGTGAGAGCGTTTCAGTAGTGTGTGTGAGAGCGTTTCAGTAGTGTGTGTGAGAGCTAAAATTTCAGTAGTGTGTGTGAGAGCGTTTCAGTTGTGTGTGTGAGAGCGTTTCAGTAGTGTGTGTGAGAGCGTTTCAGTAGTGTGTGTGAGAGCGTTTCAGTAGTGTGTGTGAGAGCGTTTCAGTAGTGTGTGTGAGAGCTAAAATTTCAGTAGTGTGTGTGAGAGCTAAAATTTCAGTAGTGTGTGTGAGAGTGTTTCAGTTGTGTGTGTGAGAGCGTTTCAGTAGTGTGTGTGAGAGCGTTTCAGTAGTGTGTGTGAGAGTGTTTCAATAGTGTGTGTGAGAGCTAAAATTTCAGTAGTGTGTGTGAGAGCTAAAATTTCAGTAGTGTGTGTGAGAGTGTTTCAGTTGTGTGTGTGAGAGCGTTTCAGTAGTGTGTGTGAGAGCGTTTCAGTAGTGTGTGTGAGAGCGTTTCAGTAATAATGTCCCTTACTGCACCTCATACACACACACGTACACACACGTACACAAATCTCACACACACACACGCACACACACACACACACGTACACACATCTCACACACACACACGTACACACACACACGTACACACATCTCACACACACACACACACGTACACACACGCACGCACACACACGCACGCACACACACGCACACTTACACAAACACACATCTCACACGCACACACACGTACACACATCTCACACACACACGTACACACACGCACACACACGTACACACATCTCACACACAGACGTACACACACGCACACACACGTACACACATCTCACACACACACGTACACACACGCACACACACGTACACACATCTCACACACACACGTACACACACGCACACACACGTACACACATCTCACACACAGACGTACACACACGCACACACACGTACACACATCTCACACACACACGTACACACACACACACACACGCACACACACGCACGCAGACACACACACACACACGTACACACACACACACACGTACACACACACACACGCACACACACGTACACACATCTCACACACACACGTACACACACGCACGGACACACACATGTACACAAACACACACGTACACACACGTACACACACGCACACACACACACACAGACACGTACACACACACACGCACACACACTTACACACACACACAGACACGTACACACACACACATACACACACACACGTACACACACACACACACACACACACACACGCACACACATGCACACACACACACACGTACACACATGTACACACACACGTACACACATGTTCACACACACACACGTACACACACACACACACGTACACACACACACACACGTACACACACACGCACGTACACACACGTACACACACACGTACACACATGTACACACACACGTACACACACACACACACACGTACACACATGTACACACACGTACACATGTACACACACACGTACACACACGTACACATGTACACACACACACACACACACACACACACACTGATCTCAGGTCTGCTTGCTCCCAAGGACTGACCCCTGACCCCTGGGCCCCCTGTAGGGCCTCTCTCCTTCTGCTGGGATGGCCGTGCACAAACCCCCCAAATGTGTGGCTGCAGACGGCCCGGCTCTCCTGGATCCATCTCTGTCTGCCTCTGGCTCCTGGGGACTGTTACATACTGCAACACTCCACACTCTGTTTTATATATTGTTGACTTATATGCACATTTAAATTTTTGTGTTTCATGTATGTTTTCTTACAGCTGTGGCAGTTAGGGTCATCACATATATGTAATAACTGAAATAAAGTGAATAGAAATGAATAAATAACCAAACGAAACCAGTTGTGGTAATCTCACCAGAATAATGCCGTGGCCGACTCGCTCACTGTGTTGAAGAGAGAGGGAGGATAAATAGGAACCAAGGTTCTGTTGTTTTTGCACGACAGTACATATTTCTGCCTCGTCTCTGTGCAGTTCTACAAAGTTCTTGAAGTACAACTGAGTATCATCTGCAGAGGAATGGTGGGATAAATAATATGCTTCCTTATGACAGTACCAAGTGTGACTATGGTCCAGGGACAGACCCCTGACCCCTGACCTGGAACCTGTGACTGATTTTACATTTGTGCAGATCTAAAACAGAAAACTGAAATGTAAGACATGTTGACTCTTTAGATATGCCGAGAGCCGATCAGGAGCCTGACCTGTTAAACTGACTGAATCATGAAACCTTTTAATTCAAAAGTCATTAACAACAGTATCAAACACAGCAGTGAGATCAAGAAGAGTTTCTCACTCCTCAGGTCACTGATGACTTCAGTAAGACCTCTCTGTCCTGTGATTGGGTTCATTCAGCTGCTGTTTTTATATCTAATAAAGATACAGGTTTGTGATGTATCACCACTGGATGTGAGTCGTGATGTGATTAGAGCAGAGTGCAGAGGGCGACAGCAGCCTGCAGGGAGCTGCTGGTGATTTTTTAGATTTTACAGGTGAACATGTGGACGTGATGCTTATGGCAGTCATCTGTATGCATGGCAGAGAAATGACGAAATATTCCCTCTAATATTATAAACTTTGTTTAGAAACACTCATCACTGAAACAGCTGATAGAATAATTACAATGATTAAAAAGCCTTTAGTTTAGTTTCATAGATTTCAAAATGAATTCATTGCTCCTTCCTGTATTCAGCAGATTCTTCTTCTCCAGGATGATTTAGGTGGACCATGTTCTGACAGGAGCAATGTGATCAATAACTCAAGAAGGTGCATTAGAGAAATCATTTTATAATAACAGTACAGGTAACGTGTAGCTTTAAAACGTACTAATGAGCGTTTAGATGGATGAACAATAAGCTTCTGAGAAAACGCTGTAATGATAAGAAATGGAAACATTTGTGATGTGATACTGACACATCTGGAAGATCAAGACTGTGGTTTTGTAAAAGGCCACTCCTGATTGGTTATTTGAGTTTATAGGCAGAGGATTTTAGTTGTGGGACATTATGAACCTTTTCTGGAGTCATTTCCATCAGTAATAATGTTTGAATATGCAGCGTTACACGATGTGGATGATAGCTGTGGTTCAATTCTTTCTTCTTAAATTCCTTTACTGTGAATCCCCTGCTGCATGTAAATGTCCTGCTGTGATTCTTACCAAGATCTATGTGAATTTCATGTTTGTTTTCAGAACTACGCCCACTACAACAGACTGTAACAATAAAGAAATCATTGAAATGTCATTTTAATGACATGTGAGCAGAGCTTTATTCACATAAACAGACACATGATCAGGTCACCAGTGCAAAGAAAGACATGATGTTAGTGACACATTCACAACCAACATGTTTGTACAGATGTATGTGAGCCACGAGTATCATCATATTTAAGACGTTAAGAAGACCTGTTCAGTCAAATAATATCAGCAGAAGTTTCTATTCCTGCTCATCGTCTGCTTCCAATATTGTCCAATGTTACTATGAAATGTAGTAATAGTAAGTTTGTATTTTGCAGACCTGATTCAAAGTTATTACACATATTTCCAAGTAATCATCACACTTCTTGAACTTTAATAACTTATTAAACTGAAATTAGATTTAATAATAATAAGAAGAAGAAGAATAGCACGTTTTGTGTTTTGTAGTCCTCCCTGGTTATTACACAGACGTTACTGAACATTTGCAGGTAATAAGCCACAGCATTAAACATAATAGTCAGATTGTTACCTTCACACAAAGAAGAATCCTGGGGACACAAATCAGGGCTCCAGCACTGAAATACAGTTACTGTAATACTATAATACCAAAATGCTGCAGCAAGAGTCCTGACAGGGACTAGAAAGAGAGAGCAGATTTCTCCTGTTTTGGCTTCCTGTTAAATTCAGAATTCAAAATCCTGCTCCTCACATACAAGGTCTTAAATAATCAGGCCCCATCTTATCTTAATGACCTTGTAGTACCATATCACCCTATTAGAGCACTTCACTCTCGCTCTGCAGGCCTACTTGTTGTTCCTAGAGTATTTAAAAGTAGAATGGGAGGCAGAGCCTTCAGTTTTCAGGCCCCTCTTCTGTGGAACCAGCTTCCAGTTTGGATTCAGGAGACAGACACTATCTCTACTTTTAAGATTAGGCTTCAAACTTTCCTTTTTGCTAAAGCATATAGTTAGGGCTGGACCAGGTGACCCTGAATCCTCCCTTAGTTATGCTGCAGTAGGCTGTCGGGGATTCCCATGATGCACTGAACGTTGCCCTCTCTCACTTGTAGACTCTACCTTACAATATTAGCTCCTTGACGTCACTGTTGTTGTGATTTTGCTATAAAAATAAAACTGAATTGAATTGAACTGAATTATAATATATTACCAATATATTGCTATAATATTATCATCACTTGGTGTCACAGTCACATGTATTTCCACATTATTACACTCAGTATCTGGTTAGAACTCAGTTATATGAATTCCAGTGTAATGTGTTACAGAGTATAGCATGGTGGAAAAGGATGGAGAGAATCCCCCACTAAGCTTTTGGGTTGGCATAACTTTAGATTTTGTTTTGTATTAATTGCATGCTTTGGTGTTTGTGTTTGATGTGAGGTGTGGGCCACACCCATGTGGGAGTGGAGATTCTACTCTAGTCCAGCTGCCAGCTATTTGGAGTTGAGTACAGGGAACAGCTGATTGGGGAGGATTGGAGCCCTTCTCTATAAAGGGGAGAGGATACAGGAAGTAGGTGTTGTCGTTTTTTTTTTTTAGTAGGACACTGGTGTAGCAGGGAAGCCTCGAAGATCCAGGATGAAGTGTGCACATTTTAACGGAAAAGATTTTTAACCTGGCCTGGTTTTGCTTTTAAAATAATCTGAGGATGTTGGAGGGAGGACTCATTTTTATTGGGATGTGAGTGGATGTGCTGGGAGGCAGGAAAACAAACACTGGACTGGAGACTCTCTGTGCCCCTGACAAGGAAACTGGACCAGTTTTGGGGAAGTTCCAGCTCCCAGGGTGTGATGTGGAGACCCAACCTCGAACGAAGTCAGGCCTGAAAAGGTGGGTGGCAAGCCTTTTTGAGGAAGATGCAGTATTGATACGTCTTGGCTGCTTGTTCTTCCAAGTGACCACCTTTCCCCTGTTTGTAACCAGGCTAACAACCCTGACCGCGGTGGCTTTGGGCCTTGGATTCCTGGCCAGAGTTGTGTCTTCAGCCAGTAGTTTTACCCGGAGAAAGAACAAATAAATCTTGTGTAACCCATTGCAGTGTGCGTGTGGTGGTTCGTTACTGGTCAATATTAGAGCTACTACTTTCTTGTACGGAGGCCATTTTGGGCCATACGTAACATTTGGCGTTTGTCGACAGGATTTGTGACCAGTATACAAACCCACCTGCCTTAGACTGATCAATATGGCGGATGAGCTATCTGAAACCATTAATATGGTGTCACCATTCTTTATTGGTGCACCCTGGGTACCAAAATTTTGTTGGCTTAACACAAATTATGAAGATTGGGAGAGCCAAATTAGTGCAATGCTCCGTGCTCAAAAGTGGTCGATAGAACAACAGTGTGATTTTGTACTGAGTGCATTAGGAGGAGAACCACGACGTGAAATTCTTATTTTGGAGCAAGTGGAGCGGGATACGCCAGATAAGATCTTTCTTCAACTTAAAGAACTGTATGGGGATAAAACAGCTGTGGGTACCTTGCGTGCCATGTTTTATGAGTGCAGACAAAGGGCAGAAGAGCCTATTAGAAAGTTCACGTTACGTTTAAGGGAGATAGGCCATCGCCTGCAAACAAAAGAGCCACAAGACCCTCGGCGGGCCGACCTGCACATGCGTGATCAGTTTGTCTTGGGCCTCAGGGAGGGTGAGATACAGCGCGATCTACGGCGTCTGTTAAGGCATGACCCTAATCTCTCATTTGAACAGGTGCGTAAAGAGGCTTTGCAATTGGAAGCAGATGCGCTGCATAGTTTGTATGAAGACTCCGCTTGTGCCGTAGTAAAAGGGGATCTAAAGTGCCAGGATACCTTGAATTGGAAAGATAAATTTAAAGCAGAGATTCTCGCAGAAATGAAGGAGCAAATTATGGATCTCAAGAATACTCTTCAGGAGGAGCTGAGGGAATTTGTTCGACCAGCACCAATGCCACAGACGTGTTCAGCTCCCAGAGTTGAGAGAGAAAGGCGGAACTTTAGTTCCTCTCAGTATAGGAGATGTGCTGAAGTGTCTGAGCCACCCCCAGCGACAAAGCAAATCTCACGGTTGGTGGAACGACCACGGCATAAGTGGGATGAACAAGGGCAGCCCATCTGTAGTAAGTGTGGAGCCAGTGGACACATGGCAAGAGAGTGTCGGGGCACTCCAGCTCAGATGGCTTTAAACGAGTAAATCCAGTCACTATGGGCCAGGTGACTGGAAAGGATGACAGTGGTCCAGCCCAGTTAAATCACTCTCAATTTCTAGGGACATGCCGTCAAGTAGAGGTATTCGTTGATGGTAAGGAAGTGACATTTTTGCTAGATACTGGGTCTAATGTAACATTAATGCCACAAGCCTGTTTTAGGAGATTGTTTGGTGAGCAGGAGCAAGGAAAAGAAAGCGACCTCATTTGGTTAAAGCTGAAGGCAGCGAATGGATTGGCTAGTCCTTATGTGGGCTATGTGCTAGCTGAAGTACAGGTGGGAGGCATTACTTTGAAGGATATGGGAATTGTAATTTCAAAGGACGATCCCAATAATCCTAATGCATTACCTATCTTAGGTATGAATGTCATCGTTCCATGCTGGGATATGCTTTTCTCAAAGCCTCAGATACAGACCCAGACCTGGCCTGTTGGCTCAACTGTAGACACCCAACAAGCGTGGGCATCCGCTTTTCAGGACTGTCAGAGAATTCAGGCGGCTGCCCCTGTACAACAGGTAGGGACCCTTCGACCAGCTTATCGCCATCCGGTGATGGAATTGTCCCTAGGAATTGTCCGTAGAGGCCGAGTCCCCATCAAAGTAAGGAACCTCAACCCTTTTCCTATCACGTTACGACGTTACGAGGCCCTTGCTACATTCTCCAAGGAAAATGTTGACATTCAGGAGCCTTTTGAAGTTACTTTTGAGCAAACCAGGCCAGGTATTGTTGAAGTTGGTGTGCACCAGGTGAGCTCGGAACCGCCTGGTAACGGCCCTCATATTGAACTTATGACACAAGGGAAGTCAAACCTATCCATAGAGGAGCAAGAAAAGTTAAATGGTCTCTTGAGGAAATGGGGCGATGTGTTTGCTGCCGACGAAGAGGATTATGGCCACACGGATGTAATCACGCACTCTATCCCGACAGGTATGGCACCTCCCATTAGAGAGCGGTACAGGCCAATTCCCCCTAAAATGTATCAGGAAGTGCGAGAGTTGCTGAATAATATGATTTGATCAGGGGTGGTGAGGGAGAGTACAAGTCCCTGGGCAGCACCCATTGTCCTGGTACGGAAAAAAAATGGGGAATTGAGATTTTGTGTGGATTACCGCAAGTTAAATGCAGTGACACATAAAGATGCCCATCCACTACCTAGAATTGAAGAGACCTTGACAATGCTGACTAAATCAAAATACTACTCCACTCTTGATCTAGCAAGTGGATATTGGCAAGTGAAAGTTTCCGAAGCTGACAGAGAAAAGACTGCATTTTGTACTCCTTTTGGCCTGTATGAATTTGAAAGAATGCCTTTTGGTTTGTGTAATGCCCCAGCAACATTCCAAAGGTTGATGCAAAGTTGCTTGGGAAGTCAAATCACAGAGTCTGCTTTTGTATATCTGGATGATGTGATAGTATACTCACCGGATTTCAACAGCCATCTAGAGCATCTGCAGGCTGTGTTTACAAGATTGAAGAGCTATGGGCTGAAGTTGCGACCTGATAAATGTGTTCTTTTCCAGCAGCAGGTGAAATTCCTGGGTCACCTGGTGAACAGTGAGGGTGTGGCTCCGGACCCTGATAAGATTGCTGCTGTACAGAAGTGGCCGGCCCCGCAGACTATTCATCAGGTGCGTTCCTTTTTGGGCTTTGCCGGTTACTATCGGCGGTTCATTGCAGGATTTGCAAGTGTTGCTAGGCCTCTTAACTCATTGCTGGTGGGAGTACCTAAGAATAAAAAACAGAATATTCCCATAAACTGGGATGAGAATTGTCAACAGTCCTTTGATCTTCTGGAGCAGAAACTGCTAGAGGCGCCTATTTTAGCTTTTGCTGATTTCAGATTACCCTTTCGGCTCTACACGGATGCCAGTAAAGTGGGCCTTGGTGCAGTACTTTCTCAGGTACAAGATGGGAAAGAATGTGTGATAGCCTATGCTAGCAGAAGCTTAGCACCCACAGAAAGAGATGATGCAAACTATAGCTCCTTTAAATTGGAGCTGCTCGCTCTGAAATGGGCGGTGACTGAGAAATTTAAAGACTATTTATAGGGGTCTCTGTTTACAGTTTATACTGACAATAATCCATTGGTCCATTTATCGACTGCAAAAGTGGGCGCAGTGGAGCAACGGTGGGTAGCACAACTTGCAAATTATCAATTTGATATCAAGTACCGGCCCGGCCAGGAAAATGTGAATGCTGATGTTCTGTCTAGAATGCCATTACAGGTGCAACCCCAAGATCTGGTGTCCCCACAGAGGATGGGTGAAGGAGCACGGGTTCAGGCTGTGAACATTGATTGGGATCCAGGACACTGGAAAAGCTTACAGGAGCAGGACCCCACGTTGTATAAAGTGAGACATTATATGGCCCAAGGAAGGACACCATCGGGGGAGGAGAGACGTCAGGAGTCTACTGCAGTCTTAAATTACATGAGACAATGGTCACGGCTGGAGCTGTTGGAGGGTGTGTTGGTCCGCAAGGGAGTGGATTCCAACACATATGAGGTTTATTATCAAATCCTTGTTCCTTTGCAGGAACAGCAATTAACATGGAAGGCTTTCCATGAAAGGAATGGTCATCTGGGGGTGGCAAAGACACTCTCAATGTTGCGCCGTAGTATTTACTGGCTTCAAATGGAGAAGAGAGTGCGCGACTGGACAGCATCCTGTGAACGGTGTGTACGTCATAAAGGCCATGGTGACGGTAAGGCCCCGCTTGTTCCTGTTTTTACACACGCACCTCTCCAAATTGTGGCGGTTGATTTCCTTACACTAAGTAGACCGGCAGACTCATACCAGTACATTTTGGTTGCTACTGATATGTTTACCAAGTACGCTTGGGCAATACCTACCAGGGATCAGACTGCTTCAACCACAGCTAAGATGTTGTTGAAACACATTATTCAGCCAATTGGATGTCCAGAACAACTGCACTCGGACCAAGGCACCAACTTTGAGTCCGCCCTCATAAAAGAACTCTGCCAGTATTATAATTGCCAGAAAAGTCGAACCACTGCCTATCACCCTCAGGACAATGGGGCCTGCGAACGTTTCAACCAGACATTAATAAACATGTTGTCCACCCTAGAGGAAGAGAAGCGAACTCGGTGGGTGCAATATTTACCAGAACTGCTCCAGGCCTATAACAATTCTGTCCATGCATCTACAGGTTACACCCCCCACTACTTGATGTTTGGATGGAATGCTCGTCTGCCAGTTGAGCTGTCTATGGGGATGAAGAGATCCACAGAGCCAACAACCACCCAAGAGTGGGTTAAGAGACATCATGAACGCTTGAGGCTGGCATACCAAATGGTGGAGAAGAGCAGTCAGAAGGCTGCAAGCCGGATGAAGGGCAGGTATGATGTTGGAGCTAGAGCAGCTCCATTGCTCCCAGGAGAAAGGGTTTTAGTCCATACAACAAGAAGAGATGGACAAGGTAAACTGGCAGCACACTGGGAGGAAGAGATCCAAATTATAGTCGGCCAGCCAAACCCTACAAACCCAGTTTACAGAATTCGGCCGGAAGGTAAAGATGGTCCTGTTAGAGTGGTTCATCACAATCGCCTGCGCATATGTACTTTCCTACCTTCAGATGACTATAAAACAGGAGATGGCACCCCAGAACCAGAGACGACAGCCACGCATGACATAGCGACAGTCTCAGATCAGTGGTTGCTTCTATGGAGCATGGCACAGCAGAGGCCAGGGTCAGATCACTATCCCCCTCCTACCAGTCTGCCCCTGTTATTCAGGAGGGTCTAAGGAGATCTGCCCGTGAAAATTTTGGGAAACCCCCATCTCGATATAGTTAGTAGAGTGCCCGAGGACAGGCTAGGAAAAAGTTGGGGTGTGTGTTACAGAGTATAGCATGGTGGAAAAGGATGGAGAGAATCCCCCACTAAGCTTTTGGGTTGGCATAACTTTAGATTTTGTTTAGTATTAATTGCATGCTTTGGTGTTTGTGTTTGATGTGAGGTGTGGGCCACACCCATGTGGGAGTGGAGATTCTACTCTAGTCCAGCTGCCAGCTATTTGGAGTTGAGTACAGGGAACAGCTGATTGGGGAGGATTGGAGCCCTTCTCTATAAAGGGGAGAGGATACAGGAAGTAGGTGTTGTCGTTTTTTTTTTTTTAGTAGGACACTGGTGTAGCAGGGAAGCCTCGAAGATCCAGGATGAAGTGTGCACATTTTAACGGAAAAGATTTTTAACCTGGCCTGGTTTTGCTTTTAAAATAATCTGAGGATGTTGGAGGGAGGACTCATTTTTATTGGGATGTGAGTGGATGTGCTGGGAGGCAGGAAAACAAACACTGGACTGGAGACTCTCTGTGCCCCTGACAAGGAAACTGGACCAGTTTTGGGGAAGTTCCAGCTCCCAGGGTGTGATGTGGAGACCCAACCTCGAACGAAGTCAGGCCTGAAAAGGTGGGTGGCAAGCCTTTTTGAGGAAGATGCAGTATTGATACGTTTTGGCTGCTTGTTCTTCCAAGTGACCACCTTTCCCCTGTTTGTAACCAGGCTAACAACCCTGACCGCGGTGGCTTTGGGCCTTGGATTCCTGGCCAGAGTTGTGTCTTCAGCCAGTAGTTTTACCCGGAGAAAGAACAAATAAATCTTGTGTAACCCATTGCAGTGTGCGTGTGGTGGTTCGTTACTGGTCAATATTAGAGCTACTACTTTCTTGTACGGAGGCCATTTTGGGCCATACATAACATAATGTTACGCAGCTACATTCACTGTTCATACAGGCTTGGCTGTTATTTAAATGTTACTCTGTGAGTAGGAATAACTCACACCTCCATTACCTTGTTTCTACCTTATTACACCATTATTAGCATATTATTACTGAGCTGGAATAGAAAGTGTTAGCCTACATTAATAAATCATTGCTCCAGCAGTCAACACAGCATTTCAGTTTACAGTATGATTAAATGGAGAGACAGAATATCACCCAAACAAAACAAACAGATCACATCAAAGTTATAAATAGACGTGCTTGTCACTGCGTGAAATAAGTATTTGAGCAAAATATGTCGTAGTGCATATCTGGAGAAACCCTGTGGACACAGCAGGAGTTAGACATCTGTAGCTGGGCCCCAGGTTTGCACAGATCGCTCTCCTCTTTAAAGAAACTCTTTTAATCTTTCAGATGTGATGGTTTCATGTCATGGTGAAGTTGCTTTTAGAGATGGCACGATACCACTTTTTTATGTCCGATACCGATACCGATATCATGAATTTGGATATCTGCCGATACCGATATGAATCCGATATAGTGTGTTTTTTAATCAATAAAACGTTTTTTTAATATCTTGCTGCATTTTGTATAAGTTTATACTCAAGTTTAAATAAATAACAACACTAAAGCTATTCTGTTATACCTGTATGTAAAAAAAAAAAAATAAATAATACACTGCGCCCAAAATATTTCATAGTTCAGCAACACTGATCAATCTAATAAACTTAAACCTACTCAATCCTTCCTATTCTGGTATTTTAAAGAGTACTTAGCAGAAATATTAAGCAACCTAACTAATAGGCAGTGTTGGGAAGGTTACTTTTAAAATCTATTCCATTACAGAATACAGAATACATGTCTCAAAATGTATTCTGTAACGTATTCCGTTACGTTACTCAATGAGAGTAACGTATTTTGAATACTTTGGATTACTTGATATATTATCATGCTGTTTACAACTACATGAATGTACTATTGCTGTGATTTATTGCTGTTACTGAAGGTCCGCGGCTCCGAACCGTAGTAAAGGGACCTCTGGCTAATACGGTGGGTTCTGTGTCGGCTTGTAGCCAAAAAATAGCTTTACTTTGTTGTCTGGGACAACTTTGCTAGCGAGAGACAAAGAGAGGCGTTGAAAGGCTGCTCCAACAGAACGTATTGTTTCGGAGGAAAACACGAACACGGTGTACAGTCAAGTCTTAATAGCTTACTTACAACTGGGCTCGTCAGGCACTCTTCTTGGCTGCAGTGGTTATTATTATATTTACATGCTTCCAGCTCCCGTTTCTGCTCGATGACAGCTGTACTTTGCCTTTTTCTCCCTCCCTCGCTCACAGACACATAACGTGTATGGCAGTCCATTCTCCCTGCAGCACGGACTACACTGCTCATGAGGCTACATTCTTTAGAGCTATACCTGTAGCATTCTGCCTATTAGCTTAGCACAACAACAACAACAGGCGCTCTCTCACCCAGGAAACATGCAGAGAGAGAGCGTCACCCTGTAACCATGGCAACCGGAATGCTGCCACCTGGAACAACAGAACGTAGCTGTCAAACAAAACCCAAACAGTCCCGACCCGCCACAATATGAAACAGGGAAGTACCACCGTGTAATCCATTTATTTCAACAAAGTAACTGTATTCTAAATACCACCTTTTTAAACGGTAACTGTAACGGAATACAGTTACTCATATTTTGTATTTTAAATACGTAACGGCGGTACATGTATTCCGTTACTCCCCAACACTGCTAATAGGGTTGCAAACTCCCAGCAAAAAACAAACAAACCACCCTCCACCTCATGATGCTTAATCGATGTAATCAAATTTAATTTGATGCAGGGGGAAAAATGCACAGAAATAAATTATTTTTCAAGAATAATTAAATAGATTCAACATCTTTCTTCAACAGAATTGCAGACTGCACAGATGGTATCTTCCCAAAGGAAAAAGTACTATAGCTTACTAGGGTATATTAGACTTAACAGTTACTATATACAGTAATGGACTTCTATAGATTTTACATCAGATTAAAACTTTGGGTGTAAGAGTCAGATAATTATTTATTAAAAGCTAGACATTTTAAATGAGAATAAGAAAGAAAAGTATGTCTTTGTGCCCCCTTTTCCCTGTTCATGCCCTATCGGCCCCCCTGGCTAAACTTTGCTAGATCCGCCCCTGCACAGTTACCAGCCGTCAGCTGCGTAGAAAAGGATCCTGGTGAAGAAAGTAATATTAAATAAATTCTAACAACAGCTTATCAAGTTTAAACGTGCTGCTGTTGTTCAGCCGCTGGTTTCCTCTTTCTGGTGAGAAGTGGGCCAAAAACTAAGAAGAGAGACGGACTCGCGACAGAAAAGCCGATCAGCTGATCATTAAGCAGTAAGTAGCAACAGGAGAGAGAGAGAGAGAGAGAGAGAGAGGCAGTCGCTCCTAATATCTGTTGTTAAGCTTAACATGGGAATGCTTTACAGACATTCAGAGATGAACTTACACACTTGCTTTACTTCTCTCTGGGATAACTTCCTCGGAGATGAAATGCTGGTTTGCTAGTGAGGCTACAAATACACACAGCTTCTCTATCACGTGACGCATATTGCTGCTACGGTTATGAGCCGAGTTACGCCGTGTAGCAAGTTTTATGAGGTGCTTTTTTGATATTTAATGGATCGGATTACATTTTTTATTTCTCACCGATATCTGATCCAGTAATTTGGGTCAGTATCGGACCGATACCGATACGTAATATCGGATCGGTCCATCTCTAGTTGCTTTAGCAGAAAAACAGCCCAAAGAATAAAGTTTCCACCTCCGTGTCTGTGGGGTTGATGTTCTTTGGGGTTGACATCAGTATTTTCCTTCAAACATGGCGAGTGTAGTTGATACCAAAAAGTTTGACTTTGGTTTCATCTGAACTAAAAACTTCTGAATCCTTACTGTTCACTGGAAAAGTTAAAAACGTGGCTTCTTCAGCAGAGACCCTTAAATAAAACGGTAAATGGCCTTTTTTATACAGCACAAGCATCGTTCACCCATTTGACCACCGGTATGCTCAACATTCATTTAGGACCTTAGTGCCTTGGTTACAAAGGTTCAAACTATTTCACTCAATGACATGCAAATCATGTAAGGATTATGGTTGATACTCTTCATTAAAATAAAACTACCATGAAAATGAGACTGTTCATTTCTTTCTGTGATCGTTTGAGTTCAGAGAAGAAAACGTCAAACTTGAGATTCAAACCTGTTCAGTATGTTTAGTAGATGCACCTGCGCTGTCATTTTAACAATTCTATGTGCCTTGTTGTCAAGTTACTGTGTTCAGGAATTTGGGTGCCCACGCCGCCCACTGGGGAAAAAAGTACATTTCACAGTGTGGCAGGGGTGTGGCCTGTGGCACTCAGCAGTCACAGTCTCCCCTTTTTCAGCAACGCAGCAGCTGACTGATCCGACAAAGAAAAACACTGAAACTGGGGCTCAGGATCGCTTCACACAAGTGAACTTTTTCAACATATGAAAACAAAACAGGAAAAGGTGACATAAGACACGTGTTTATAGCCATTAGAAAAAGAGGTCAGCACAAAGGAAAAGGCAGCGAGCCTCTACTTCTATTACACATGTGTATGCTTCATGTCAGAGTCAGGCTTGGTGGGATTTAAAAGGTCTACAGTGCACACAGCTGTATGGTTACAGGATAACAGAGTCTGTCATGAGAAGAGTATACAGGTGAGTCGGTTAATCAAGCTGCTGTGCAACTACATGTGGTGTAAAAGTGTAAACGGTGTAAAATATCTGTGTTATCTTTCATAAACACTGTTAGTGGCATTAACGTTCAGAGACTTAACGTCTATTTTGGAATTTCACTCTAATTTCAGGTTTTCTACCTTCAGGTGCTTCAGAGAAGAAACAGGGAACATGACACCAGCCAGCTGGCTTTGTGTTTGTGACATAACATGCAAGGTTAGTGTGGTCATTACTGTTACACACGTGTGACACTCACGCTGTGTGTGTGTCTGTGTATCTGTGTGTGTGTGTGTGTATCTGTGTGTGTGTGTGTGTGTGTGTATCTGTGTGTGTGTGTGTATTGAGCCAAGATTGCAAAACTGCCTAACTGCCTTAGTCTTCCTCCCATTAGGTTCTACATGGATGACATGACCATCATTACAACAACAGAACCATGTACTAGGCCAAGGGCGTAGATTTGGTAATGGTAAATGGACTGGTTCTTATATAGCGCTTTTCTACTCTGTCCAAGCACTCAAAGCACTTTATACAGCTAATTCATTCACCCAATCACACCCATTCACACAAGCACTTCTAAGCTTAAGTGCTGAGTATCTAACATTCATACACATTCACACTCCGATGGATGCATCGGAGAGCAACATGGGGTTAGTATCTTGCCCAAGGATATTTGGCATGCAGACTGGAGCAACCTGGGATTGAACCACCGACCTTCCGGTTAGTGGCTGATCCGCTCTGCCACCTGAGCTACAGCCACCCTGCCAGATTTGGCATGGACAGAGGGGGCATGGCCCCACCAATAATTTGATTTCTTCAAGTAAAGAAAAACAAATGCGATAGAAAGAAAAAAACAATCTGTCAACGTCTCGTTCAACCAGCGGTGAAGAAAGATTTAAATGACGTTCTCTACCTCATGTGACAAATATGGCCAATGTGATTGGCTGTGCCTTTCAGGGAGCTCTGTTTAGTTTTAGCAGCAGCAAGCCTGCACTGTGAGGACCTGCAAGTAGGAGAGGAGGACGGCAGCAAAAAGGAAGAACCTGGATATAAGAAAGTGTTTTTCAAAGAAACCTGTAAGTCACTTAAAGCCAAGTTCACTCATAAAATGTGCCGGTCATAATAACGTTACAGGCTATGCTAGGCTTTGGCCCACATCAGTCTAAAATTGTATGCAACCATGAATAACGTGTTTTGGAAACGAACTGCACAACAGGCAGCACTATTAGTTCTCTCAGTCTCAGAGCAGCATTTCTAATTTTGATTGAAACTGTCAGAGAAAACGGAGCCTCGAGCAGCCAGGATAATAATACTAAAATGTTTAATTATTACTACATTACCTTTGACTAAAACTCTTGTTTGCGAGCAGCTTATTGATCTTGATAAAGACGTGCTGCTTACTTGTGTAAAAACAGTGAAATATAAAAAGTGTTTACTAATTTGTACCAATGTGAGAGAGAAATGGATCTGAAACCACTGAAACCAGAGAGTTTGCAGACACAGATAATGAAGACATGCTGCTCGGAAATGCTAGATACAGATAAAAATGGAGTGTGTGTGTGTGTGTGTGTGTGTGTGTGTGTGTGTCTGTGTGTGTATTGAGCCAAGATTGCAAAACTGCCTAACTGCCTCAGTAATTATGGACCTTATAGTCCTTACAAACACTGTTTCACTAACTTCAGTAAACATTTTACATACATATGTCCCACCGTGAACGCAGCGGTGCACGAGCCACTGCAGTGGAGCTCACGTACAGCTTTGTGCTTCAGACTGTTATCACACACAAACAATCAATGCAGGAGAAATAGCGCGTGCACGTGGTAGATGCTGTCATTTACACAGTGCTTCATGCAGGTGTGATAACGAGACTGTTTGACTGCTGCAGGAGAAGATTGTTGATTTATGTATCTGTGCATTTTCAGATTTTTGTGTTCCAGCTGTTGTATGTTTGTTTTTTCTTACAGGTGCAGCAGTTGGTGATTGTGCTTTTCTATTTGGACTCTATTCTTTTATTACATCTTGCACTACGACCCCCATGCACCAATGCCGTGCACCGGGTGTGGTAGGCCTTTGTGTTGCTCAGTGAACGGAGTTGATTCAGCACAGTCCTCCAAGCTATGTGCAGTAAACGTACTATCGTCAAGTAAAAAGATTTTAAAAAATAACGCTAAAAAAATTCATAGTTTTTCATTAAAACATTTTAATTAATTAAAATAAAATATTAAAAAAAACACCAAAATTTAAACTCTACCACCACCAAAAATAGAAAAATAAAAATAATAATAAATGATGATAACATGTATTTATTATGTTGCTCTTTGTTTGATTTCTCTTGTTTTTTTTCTCCATACAGGTGATCCAGGTGTTTTGTTTGTTTTTCTTTTGTTCCTTCCCCCCTTTCTCATCATCTCTTCTGCCCTCTGTTTTCTTTCTCTCCCTCTCTTTCTTTCCTTCTTTCCTTCTCCCTGTCCTATCCCCCAGTCATGTCTGTCCCGTCTGTAACAACCGATAATAAAATAAAATAAATACACAATTATAATAAAGGTCAATCAAATGGACCAACATGGCATCTTTCTTGGCCTTCAAACAACAATTCTGATGGCTAAAGATCCAAATGGGACAGGCAAAAAAATAAATGAATAAATAAATGATGATAACCATGTGCAGCTTCTCTCGTCTTCCATTTTTCCATGATATGTTTCACTCTACATCAGACACGTGTTAAAGTGTGTTGGCTGCATATTAAGTTCAAAATGCTGATGAGCTCTGATCCAGTTGACTGATATACTCTGCTCTACATCCTGCACTGAAATATGAGGATTGTGTGTTTATTAAAATTTAAAATCATCATGGAGTCATTGACAGAAGAGCATCAACGTTCAGCCTGTTAAATTAGATTTAGATATTTTTATTTCAGAAATGATTCCTAACAAAAATGGAGAATATAAAAAACACAATCAAGCAGTAACGTCCATATTATGAAGTGTTTGCTGTATCAGACAATCATGTTTATTCACAACAATGAAAACAATATAGTGCAGATGAACATGGTGCTGTAATGAATCTGCTCTTAAACACAATAACAAAATACATTTTCCAAGAGAGATGATAATGATTCACATCAGAGTGAAGAACGAATACATTTACAACTGGTTTCTAACATTTATTATAGATCGAACTGATCACTGATAGAAACAGAAGAATATTCAAAATGATACTCTGAGAGATACATGAATGAGATATGGTTAAACATCAAATCACATGAAACAAAAAAGCACATAATCATTATAACTGAAATAAAATATGAGCAGAAATAAACAAGAATTAAGTCGAAAGATAGAAAAAGGCAAAATGTTTAAAATATATAATCATATAAGAGACTGAACCGTCCAGTCAGGTCACAGATTCATATCTACAATAATATTTTTGTTTGTTTTTGTTTTGATTTCTTCACTTCTATGTATTATTATTATTATTATTATTATTATTATTATTATTATAAGCATATTAAGTGTGTGTCTGAGCTGAAAGCTGCTCTCCTCTCCTGGTTTTCTGTATCACACAGACCACAACAACACAAAGCATCACCTGCAGACCGCTGAGCAGTATCCACCTGACTCTGTAGAAGGTCGAGTAAACCCCAAAGGGCTCTCTGTAGATCAGAACAAATTTTTCTGCTGACACACACTCACCACCTGACTCTAAATTTGAAACTGCACACACATACTCTCCTGCATCTTCCAGTGAGACATTAGAGATTATCAGGCTGCCATAGGAACAAGTGATTCTATTGTCCCTGCAGAACTTAACATCGTACAAAATGTTACCTTCTGTTTGAATCAACTTAATAAAGAACGAAATACTATTTTTCCAATCATCAGAGCATCTCATAGTGACTTCATCTCCCTCTGAGAAAACCTTTACTGCAGGTGGACCAAATTTAGGGCACACCAAAAGCTCATACGCATGTTTTACTGTTTCAACCTACACAGTAGTAAGACCTGTATCATTAACATTAGTGATTGGAAGTACCAGCGAGAAGTTTCTACCAATTTCTTGAACAGTATTGTAGGAAATTGTTTCCTTCATCCAAACTGGCGGCTGGTCATGAATGGGGTCCATGAAGGGACACTCCAGCACAGCTGTGTCTCCCTCTGAAGCATAACGTAGCTTTATTTCTTTGGTCAAACGTACAGAGTAAGTGCTCACACACTGCTGTTGGTTCATCACCAGGCAGATGTAAACAGTTTGTTGTTCATTGAAGACATGAAGAAGTGATGTGTTTTTCACCTCCAGGAAACTTTCTTGGACTTTATTCACCTTAAAAATTATTCTGTCTTCGAAATACTCAGCATTCCTGTCGCCACTTACTGTCATGTCTGATCCAACGCACCGTCAGATTCTCACCTGCTCCTTTACATTGTACGTCTACAGTGTCTCAGGACTTGTGATATCTTCTCCCACCTTACTGTCTTACACACAGTCAGGCTGATGTTCTCTCATATGTCACGCTGCCCTGAGTCCAGCAACTTCTTGGTACAGTCCAGAGTCTGAGTGGGTCAGGCTTTTAGAGTAAATGAAGGAGAACCATGAAATGTCTCAGGAAATGCTGAGAGTCGTCCTGTCAGGTCTTCATGTACTGTGAAGTTTCTGTTCCAGGTGTCAGAGATGTTCCACAGGACCAGAGTATCTTCACCAACACGTCTGGAGGTGATGCAGGAGCTGTTTTGATCTGGGAGCTTGAACTGTAAAGACTCTCCTTCTTTTCTTATGGCGATAAATTCTTCTGCATGAATGTTGCTGATGAGAGTGAACAGCAGGGAGAAGCAGAGCTGTGCGACTGCAGCCATCCTGCTCAGAGGTCTCGTGGTGAGTGTCGTACAAGCACTGACACTGCTCGCTTCAAGAGCTTCCTGTTTGTGGTTGGAGGAGGAACGCCACTTCTTTATCACATCATCAAGGAACACTTTGAAGCATTTGGCTCGATATCAGTGCCGTATATCTGCTTTCACTCTTCACAGGCCAAAGTGTGGACACGGTTTTTTATACTTCGTTGCATGGGTCCAGGGGTATCAAACATGTGGCCTGGAGCACAGAACCGGCCAGTCACAGTGTCCAATCTGAACCATTACAAGTGAGATCATGTCAGCTTTACCACACAGCCATGAATATTATGAAATGTAAAAGTCCTTTCTAAACTATTTTTTCACAAAAACAACTAAAAAATGTTGTTTCTTATGTGATCCTTCATAAAACATCACATATTTTCCAACATAATTCAGGGTTTGGTTTGGTCTAAGTAAGCAGAGAAGTCCAGGCATCCAGTTTCCATGCAGATGTTTACATGAAGTTCATCATCTGATGATGAAACTTACTTTGTACCCAAGCAGCCCAACCAGAAATTGAAAGTGTACATGCATCAAGGGACGGAGCGCATCCCGTCAATAGGTCCAAAGTGCAATCGAGGCTAATCCCATGATCTTCTTATTTTCTTGTAGACCGAAGTTGAAAATCTGGCAGTATTTATTTTTGTGATTTTTTTTCCACTCTCAGCTGTCCTTCTCCTGTATTTGGGCCTGTTTGTTAATTTATTTCAATCATGTAAACAATACACAGGTACATTTAGCAAAGAAAATCTGAGAAAGAGATACTATACAAAATAAAGTTAATACATTTCAATATTGCTTCTGTTCTGATTCAGTTACATGTCGAAAGGGAGAGGGAAGAAGTACACACTTATTTAATCCCACCCCTTTGCCATAAGTTATCAGTCAATATTTAGTCACTTACTGATATAATCTGTAATAAAAATAGTGAACAGATTTCTGATATAATATATACTATAATATCACATCATGAAGTTTTCTAAATAGTGACATTCACTTAATTTCAACATTTTCCCTTTTCTTTATAGCTCAAGAAGATCATATCTTTATAACTCTTTTTAAACTGTTTTATGTTTGGATATTGCTTCAATTTCATATTCAAACTGTTCCACAGCTTCACTCCATGCACAGAAACACAAAAGCTTTTTCCTGTTGTACGTACCTTCCCTGTTTTGAAGTTACAAAAACCCCTTAAATTATAAATTACTCTGAATATAATCTGGCAGTTCTTTATTTTTTGCTTCGAATATAATTTGTGCTGTTTGGAATTTCACTAGATCAGCAAGTTTCAATATTTCAGACTGCAAAAATATTGAGTTTGCATGTTCCCTATAACCTGCATTGTGGATGATTCGAACTGCTTTTTTTTTTGAAGAGTAAAAAGTGAATGTAATGTGGTTTAATAGTTGTTGCCCCAGACCTCTGCACAAAAGCTTAAGTATGGTGAAACCAGTGAACAGTAGAGAATATGAAGTGATGTCCCGTGTGATACCTGCTTTGCCTTGTTTAGTATTGCAATGCTTCGTGATACTTTGGAATGAATATATCTTACGTGAGCACTCCAGTTTTTCATCTATTATTACCCCCAGAAATTTATTTTCCCTGACTCTTTCAATATCAACACCATTTAGTTTAATCTTAGCATTGTATTTAAAGTACTATTTCCAAATAACATAATTTTAGTTTTATTCAAATTTAATGATAATTTGTTTTTATCAAGCCAGAACTTCACTTTATTTATTTCATTAGTCATATCATCCAATAAATTATGCAGATCATCACCAGAGCAGAAGATGTTTGTATCGTCAGCAAAGAAAACCATTTTTAATACCTTGGACACTTTACAGATGTTGTTAATGTTTAAGTTGAAGAATTTTGGGCCCAAAACTGAGCCTTGGGGTACACCACAAGCAATGTCCATACATAAGGAGCAACCACCATTTAATTTCACAAACTGCTTACTTAAATAATTCAGGACCCAATTTAAAACTACCCCTCTGACACCATAACGTTCCAGTTTTCTTATTAATATATTGTGATCTATAGTGTCAAATGCCTTTGTCAAGTCTTTGAATAACCCAGCCACATATTGCTTTTTGTCTATGGAATTTGGGATGTATTCTATTGAATTCTGCTTGATCCGTACTCTCAGTGAGTAGTTTATGTTTATCTATAAATTTGTCCAGTTGGTTGTTAAACAGTTTTTCAAGAATTTCTGAGAATTGAGGTAGTAAAGAGACCAGCCTGCAGTTTATGAAATGGTGTTTGTTGCCAGATTCGTATAGGGGTATAACTTTTGCTATTTTCATTCTGTCTGGAAATCGACTAGTTTGAAATGATAAATTACAGATGTACGTAAACGATTTTATAATAGCCTTACTATATCTTTTAACCACTATCATATCAATATCAATTGGGTTCCGGCTTGAGTGAACGCTGGTGCGTCTGGCTGAGCTACTCACCGGTACATTTTTGATTATTTAGATTATTTGGATTCAGATTTGAATGAACAGGGACATTCACACTCAGGACCAGCTCGATCTCTGCCAGGGATTGATTTGCAACGCTTGTCCTCAACATCTGCTATTTCAGCTGAATGTGCTCTGACGTCTTCTTCTCAGTGAGCTGCACTAGCTTAACTGTTTGAGCTATTTTAGCCTACCTGTTCGTCGCGCCGGCTGGCTCGGCTCCTTTTCCTCCACATAATCGAAGATGTGGCCCAAGATGTTCCTGAGCTGGTCGGCACTATTATGGATTCTCCTGACGCTGGTCTACCATCCTATGGCTGGTCTGCTCCGCTATACAGCCGCTGAGCTCCTGCACCTTCGCGAGCAGCTGTCTCTCCCGTCGCCGGTGGAGCTCCACTACCACCCAGACATCACTTTCCAGCCTCGCCGGAGATACATCCATCGCGGGTCCCGCAGGATTTTCCATAACTCCAATGGAACTAAATCGTTTTGGTCTGCTACTTGCCGCCCTCACAGGAACCCTGATCGGGTTGTCAACAGTGTTGGGTAAGTTACTTTAAAATAGTAACTTAGTTACATTACTAGTTACTTCTATCAAAAGTAACTCAGTTACTTCAAGTTACTCGTTACTTTCAAAGTAACTAGTTACTTTGAAAGTAACTTTGGTTTTACTCAGAATTCTCTTGTTAATGTTTTGCTTCCATAACTTTGCCAGTCTTCTAGCTTGCTTACTTGCCACAAGTGCACTGTGCCACCTACCAATAGAAAGGAAAAGATAATGTGCATATTTCCACGAGAGAAATCCCACGCATTGACTGCTGCCATGATCCTAGCCTATGTCACAGCATCATGTGCGCCTTTTACATCCAACACAAAAACTGCAGTCGTGGTGCTTTGATTGTACTCAGAACTCGGAAATTCTGCCTTCTGAATAGGAAGATGTAGGTAACAGCAGACTGCAGATGAGCTGCATACAGGGCTGGACGGGGACAAAAAATCGGCCCGGGCATTTTGACCAGAGACCGGCCCGCCATTATAGGAAAAATCATAAAGCCTTTGAATGAAAACAAACGCTGTTGTGACAGTGATGTTCACTGTTTTGTTGGTATATATGCATCAATCTATCAATCGTTTGTTGTAAGATTCAGATAATTGTTTTTTAAAAGCTAGACATTTTAAATGAGAATAAGAAGGTATTTCTTTGTGCCCACCTCTCCCTGTTAATGCCCTACCTGGCCCCCCTGGCAAAACTTTGCTAGATCCGCCCCTGCACAGTTACCAGCTGTCAGCTACTTAGAAAAAGGATCCTGGTGTTATTTGTCTCTCAGAAACAGTTCATAACTTCCCTTCAACTCATTCATGTCACCTAAAAGGTAAACCTGTTTCTCCATCACCTGTTCAGCTCTGATGATTCAGTAAGGACATCTCCTGGTTTCATCTTCATGTTTCCCTCTCACCAGATAACCAAACCCACATCATGACCAGCAGCTTTACAGCTGTGGCTCCAACAAACATCAGCTGATACTAGAAATTAATATTAAATAAATTCTAACAACAGCTGATCAAGCTTAAACGTGCTGCTGTTGTTTAACGCGACATCCGCTGGTTTCTTCTTTCTGGCACAAAGTGGGCGATAAACAAACAAGAGAGACGATCAGCTGATCATTGATCAGTTTCATGATTGAAGTAGAAACAGGAGAGGGAGGGGGGAGAATGAAAGAAGAAGAGGCAGCTGTGCAGCAAACACAGAATAAATCCAGCTTTGTGTCTTTTTCATTGTAGCTGAAGTCCAGGACAAACTGTTCCTTTTCACTTCAATAATAAGAAACGCGTAATATTTTCTCTGAATACCAGACGGGACGGTTGGCAACTCTAATAACTTATGAACAAAATAAAGTTCAACATCATTAACTTCATAGCACCCACCCAGCTGTATGGAAACTCCGTCATGCTAGCTAGTACGCAGTACGGAAAAAGTCAGAATAACGAAAATAAACTCCACCTAAACTTGGTTTATATCTGACCCAGATAGACTGCAGATCATAACTTCTTAGCTGAAGTTCAGTTCACACTTGGACCGGCGGCCGCCTCGGGTCTCTTTTCCTTCTGTGTCCCCTTTCCCTCATCCACCTGCTGGCTTCCACCACTTGCTAATGTTACAGAATCTGTGGAAGCTCCGCGATAGCCACCACACGAAGTAACGAGTAACGACCCTATCTAAATCCCAGTAACGACTAACGCGTTCCTGATTTTGGCATAATAACTAGTTACCGTGCTCGTTACCACAATAATAACGTAGTTACTGTAACGCGTTACTTAATAACGCGTTAGTCCCAACACTGGTTGTCAACCACCAATCTCTAGCCCACCTGCCCAGGGCGCCGAAAAAAGCCCTGGGCAGTATGGTATTTTCTTTAGCAAAAAAGAAAATACTCCACTCAGTTTCGGTCTTCTAAACATTCGCTCACTGACAAATAAGGGGCCTCTCATCCAAGACCTCCTATCTGACCGTAAGTTTGACTTTTTCTGCTAAACTGAAACCTGACAACAACCTGATGACTTTTCTCAGCTAAATGAATCTACTCCTCCGAGGTTTGTTTACCTTTCTAAACCTCGCTGCATAGGTCGTGGGGGTGGTCTCGCGATCTTCTTTCGCTAGCATTTGAATGTCCCGCCAGTTAATCTTGATACCTTTAGTTCCCGTGAGTGCCTTGCATGTGAGCTGACTGGACCAATTTCCACCATCATAGCTACTGTATACCGCCCCCCTAAACCTAACCCTATCTTCCTCAGTGACTTTGCTTATCTACTAACCCATCTTTCATCTCTCTCCCCAAATGTGATCTTGGTGGGAAATTTCAACATTCACATGGACAATAATGACCGTCTGCTCACCAGAGACTTTTCCTCTTGTCTCGAAGGCTCTGAATTTAAACAATTTATCGACTTTGCCACTCACTCTAAAGGACACACCCTGGACTTGGTCTGCTGTTCTGGTCTTACTCCCTCGAATCTTTCTGCTGCTGAAATCCCCATAACTGACCACTTCCTCCTTTCATTTAACCTCACTCTCTGCTGCTCTTCTACCAAGCCAACCTGTCTCATCACGTTCCGCAACATCAACAACATTGATATGGACATTCTCACTACCAGTTTGGACAATGTTCAGATTCCGGACTCCTATTCTACTCCTGATGATTTCTTGTTGTATTATAATAATTGTCACCGCATTGTCCTTGATTCTCTGGCTGCTGTAAAAACCCACTCTGTTTCCTTTGCTCACTCTGCTGCCTAGTTTACCTCTGACCTCCGAGCTCTGAAGGCCAAAGCTCGGCAGCTAGAGCGTAAATATTAGAAATCTAGTTTAACTGTTGATTCAGAAATCTATAAATACCATGTACTTCAGTATAAAGACTCCATCAGCAAGGCCAAACAAAGTTTCTACTCTGGTATTATCAGGTCTTATTAGGGTAATGCAAGGATGCTGTTTTAAGTTCTCAACAAACTAATTCAACCCCCCAACGCTTTACCACCGCACTTCTACTCCTCTTAAACCTGCAACTCCTTGATGCTGTTCTAGACTACGAAAATGAATAACAAATCCACCAGCAACTCAGATCAAATGTTGTGTCTACCTCCTCTCCAGAACCTTTTCTCCTTTTTGAGCCGTTTTCCACTGTTTATCTTCCCGATTTTTCCGATATTTCCGAGTTCATATGTAAATCAAAGCCTGCCTAATGTCATCTTGACCCCATGCCCACAGGGCTTGTGAAATCCTGCCTCTCTTCTCTACTCCCACTCATCTCTGCTATCATTCACTCTTCTCTCACCACCGGTATCGTTCCCTCCTTATTCAAGACTGATTCAAAAAACCTTCTTTAAATCCTAACAACTTTAACAACCTCTGTCCGATTTCCAATTTACCCTTCATTTCTAAAATACTCGAAAAAGTGGTTGCAGCTCAACTTCATGTACACCTGGTTAATAATAATATTTACGAGAGATTTCGATCTGGTTTTCGCTCATGTCACAGTACAGAAACTGCTTTACTTAAAGTCTGTGAAGGTTCTCAGTCATCCAGGTCATCGTAGTCAAAGGAGCTTGCAAAGAAAAGCGTCTGGACTTCTTTAAGTTGCTCTAAGACGTTTCACCTCTCATCCGAGAAGCTTCTTCAGTTCTAAGGTCAAATGGTGGAGAGTCCCAGATATAAACCACACAAGAACACCACATCAAGAACTCCACCGACTTCACTGACAAGGTCCAGAAACTTACCCTGGATCCAGATGAAACCATGGTGTCCTTTGATGTAGTCTCTCTCTTCACGTGCATACCCACCACGGAGGCAGTGGAGACTGTCAGAAAACGACTACAAGAAGACAACTCCTTGGAGGACAGGACCAACTTCACACCCGATCAGATTTGCACACTGTTAGACCTCTGCCTCACCACTACATATTTCAAATACAACGAAGGCTATTACAGACAAAAACATGGCTGTGCCATGGGCTCCCCCGTGTCACCTATTGTAGCCAACCTTTACATGGAGGAAGTGGAAAGGTAGGCTCTTGGCTCTTTCAAAGGAAGAGGACCCAGCCACTGGTACAGATATGTAGACGACACCTGGGTCAAAATCAAGACACAAGAAGTGGAATCCTTCACTGCGCACATCAACGCTGTGGATAAAAACATCAAGTTCACCAGGGAAGACACAAAGGACGACTGTTTGCCTTTCCTGGACTGCGCTGTGCACATTGAAGAGAACGGCAACCTCAACATCGAAGTTTACCGGAAGCCCACACACACGGACCAGTACCTCCTGTTTGACTCCCATCACCCTCTGGAACACAAACTTGGAGTAATTAGGACCCTACACCACCGGGCAGAACATGTTCCCTCTAAGCCTGAAGGGAAAAAGAAGGAACACACACATGTAAAGGAAGCACTCAAAACGTGCAGCTATCCTAAATGGGCGTTTATAAAGTCAGCAAAGAGGCACAGAAAAGAAGATCAGACACCAGCGAGGGAGGATAAGAAGGACAGATGCAACAACATTGTCATCCCCTATGTAGCCGGTGTATCAGAGAAACTCAGGAGGGTTTTCTCCAAGCATGACATCCCGGTGTACTTCAGACCCAGCAACACACTCAGACAGAAACTGGTTCACCCAAAAGACAAAACGCCAAAACACAGACTTAACAATGTGGTGTATGCTGTACAGTGCAGCGAGGAATGCCCAGACCTCTACATTGGAGAGACCAAACAGCCACTTCACAAGCGCATGGCACAACACAGAAGAGCCACCTCCATAGGACAAGACTCAGCTGTCCATCTGCATCTTAAGGTCAAAGGTCACTCTTTCGAGGATGCCAATGTTCACATTTTGGACAGAGAGGACAGATGGTTTGAAAGAGGAGTGAAAGAAGCCATCTATGTCCACTGTGAGCGACCATCTTTGAACAGAGGCGGTGGTTTACGACACCAACTGTCTGCCATCTATAATCCAGTTTTGAGATCCCTTCCCAGACGCCTTAACGCCACTCACACCCTGGGCCATCTGACCTCAGGAATTCGCATGATAAGGTGGGGCCAGGTTTCACAATGAACTCACCCGAAACTCTGGCTGATTGGGACCCACACCCAGTTCCACACCTTGGCGCAGGCAATTAGAGGATCATCAGGGGGTCCTTTTGTCCCTCTGTGGGGGGAAACTCCCACTAGGGTTATATCTGGGACTCTCCACCATTTGACCTTAGAACTGAAGAAGTTTCTCGGATGAAGGTGAAACGTCTTCAAGCAACTTAAAGAAGTCCAGACGCTTTTCTTTGCAAGCTTTACTTAACTAACGATCTTCTAATCGGAGCTGACTCTGGCCTTCTCACCATTCTCGTCCTTTTAGATCTGAGCTCAGCCTTCGACACCATCTCTCACTCTGTACTTCTAAGCAGACTTTCCTCTCTCAGCATCTCCGACACACCGCTTGCCTGGTTTCAATCATATCTCCTCGACCGCTCCCAGTTTATTCAACTAAGATCATTCCGCTCTCGTCTATTGCCCGTCACCTCTGGTGTACCTCAAGGCTCAGTTTTAGGCCCTCTTCATAACATACATCCTCCCTCTAGGTACCATTTTCCGCTAATTTGATCTTCAGTTTCACTGTTTTGCTGATGACACCCAGTTATATCTCTCTTGCAGACCTGATTCCTCCCTCCCACCTTCCTCCCTTTCAGAATGTCTATCCGAGTTAAAATCCTGGTTTATCTCTAATTTTCTCAAGCTCAACGAGAATAAAACTGAAATCCTTCTTATTGGTACCAAATCCAACCTTTTGAAGGTGAACCATTTCTCACTCACCATCGATAACTCCACAGTTTTCCCTTCTCCTCAGGTTAAGAGCTTTTGTGTCATCCTAGACAGTTCACTTTTCCTATAAATCTCACATCACATACAAGGTCTTAAATAATCAGGCCCCATCTTATCTTAATGACCTTGTAGTACCATATCACCCTATTAGAGCACTTCGCTCCCGCTCTGCAGGCCTACTTGTTGTTCCTAGAGTATTTAAAAGTAGAATGGGAGGGAGAGCCTTCAGTTTTCAGGCCCCTCTTCTGTGGAACCAGCTTCCAGTTTGGATTCAGGAGACAGACACTATCTCTACTTTTAAGATTAGGCTTAAAACCTTCCTTTTTGCTAAAGCATATAGTTAGGGCTGGACCAGGTGACCCTGAATCCCCCTTAGTTATGCTGCAATAGATGTAGGCTGCCGGGGGATTCCCATGATGCATTGAGTTTTTCCTTTCCAGTCACCTTTCTCACTCACTATGTATTAACAGACCTCTCTGTATTGAATCGTATCTGTTATTAATCTCTGTCTCTCTTCCACAGCATGTCTTTATCCTGTCTTCCTTCTCTCACCCCAACCGGTCGCAGCAGATGGCCCCGCCCCTCCCTGAGCCTGGTTCTGCCGGAGGTTTCTTCCTGTTAAAAGGGAGTTTTTCCTTCCCACTGTCGCCAAAGTGCTTGCTCATAGGGGTCATATGATTGTTGGGCTTTTCTCTGTATCTATGAAGCGCCTTGAGGCGACATTTGTTGTGATTTGGCGCTATATAAATAAAATTGAATTGAATTGAATTGAATTAATCTCACCCGTTCTGCCTACTTCCATCTACGTAACATTAACAGATTGCTTCCTTCTCTTTCCACCCAGTCTACATCCATTCTTGTCCACAGTCTTTTTACCTCCTGTATTGACTACTGCAATTCTCTTTTGCATGGTCTCCCCCAAAAAATTCCCCCATAAGCTTCAACTGGTTCAGAACTCTGTTGCTCGCATTATCATCAGAACCCCTCCTACCAGCACATCACCCCTGTTCTTCAGGAACTTCACTGGCTCCCTGTGAAATTCCAGATAATATTCAAACTTCTTCTGCTCACCTTCAAGGCCATTCATAACCTCGCTCCTCCTTACCTTTCTGACCTGTTAAGCACTACCTGTTCTGCCCGTTCACTTCGATCTTCTTCTTCTATCCAGCTTGCTGTACCTTCTTTCCGCCTCACCACCATGGGAAGCAGAGCTTTCAGCTGCTCTGCTCCCAGACTGTGGAGCTCTCTACCCCCAAATATAAGAAACATTGGTTCTCTCCCCCAGTTTAAATCCCAACTCAAAACCCATCTGTTCAAATCTGCATATTCACTGTGAATCCACTGTTAGTTAATTTTATCCTGTGCTTTTTGTTTTATTGTTCTTATTTTGACATTGTTTTATTATGTTTTGATCCTATTGTAAAGTGTCCTTGGGTGACTTGAAAGGCGCTCATAAATAAAATTTATTATTATTATTATTAATATCAGTACAATCCAAAGATTGCCACAACCTCCATATTATATTCTTCACGGTCATTACAAATTAAATACTTGGGATAGTTCTCTTGTCCAGCCCCACGTTTTATAACACTGTTCAGTATTTCCCATAAACTTTTAATATTATTTCTATTTATATCTAATTGCTTCTTATAGTATTCTTTTTTACTATATTTAAGTATATTAATTAACTTATTTTTATATCTTTTGTATCTGATTTCAGCATCTTCTGTTCTCTTTCTTAAGAAATCTCTGTATAGAGCATTTTTCTTTATAGATGCATTTTGCAGACCTTTTCTTATCCATGGACAGCCCATATATTTATGTTTCCTACTATATCGCTTTATTGGACAGTTGGTATTATACAATAATGTAAACATTCTAAGGAATTCATTATACGCACTATGAACGTCTTGTTTCTGATATATTTCACCCTAGTTCTGTTTCATTAAATTTTTTTTCAATGCATTCATTCTTTCTTCTGTTCTTGCTTGTCTGTACTCTTTTTTACTGTCCACTTTATTGATCTTGTAATTCCTATCATAGATGGTAAAAATTGGAAGATGGTCACTTATGTCTTTAATCAGGAGTCCACTTACAGTCTTATTTTTAATGTCATTTGTAAAAATGTTGTCTATGAGAGCTGCACAATGTGATGTGATCCTGGTAGTCTAGTAATTTTTCTGCATTTTGGATGTGAAGGAGCTTTACCTCCACAAGTTCAAGGATACTTTTCTGCTGCAACCTGATAGTGGAAATTTCCTCCATTAAGAAGTAAAGATGGAGGACTTCCTCAGCTGACGGAGTCCTCTTCAGCCCCATTGTATCTGGTTCCACTGGTAGCAGGTTCAGTCAGCTGTTTCCTCGGTCAGCTGTTAGCTTTCTCAGCTGTTAGCCTGGTAGCTTGTTGGCTAGCCTGCAATTACCTCTTTAACTTTGATAATCCAGTCCAATATCCTGTATCAGAGTCATACAGTTATAACAGTCATGATTGTGTTTTTGAATGGATGTCCAAGGTGTAGTTTTTACACTGGAGTAAGTATCTTGTTTGCACTAAAGAGGTTTGATATTAATGTCATAGACGGCTGTAATGCAGACACCCAAAATGCAGACAGAGACGGGAAACTCAAAAACACTGAAAGGCAAATAATGCAAAACTTTACTGGGACATATATAAACTAAACATACGAAGAGGCACACAGGGGAAACGCACAGCCATGAGGGAGAATGCAACAGTATACTTAGGGAGACAGCGGCAAACACAAAGTACAATGACGAGGGAACAGAAGACACATAAGGAACGCAAGACTGACACATGAGTTTGACAGAGAAGTGGAGGAAAGGTAGATTAGAGGGAGCGAGGGAACGAGAGGAGACATGAGAAACATAACAGGCAGGGGGGAAGAGAGTGAAACATGAGGAGGGAAGCAAGACACAATAACTCACAACATATATAAACACAGACACACACAGAGACACAGAGGCCAAAGACACAAGAGGGAATCTGATCATCAAGACGCTAAACAGGGAATATGAGAAACTCAAAACAGAATAACTAAGACTACAAATGAACCAGAGTATGAACTATGATACAAAGTAACACTAAAACATGTGGTGGCAGATTTCTTTTCTCATGTATTAATCACATATTTAATCATATCACATTAGTTATAGTAATATCACTTTCTCACTTTACTATAGTAAGAGCTCTCCCATCACCAGTTTACATGCATGTGGAAAGTTAACACAGTGAGGCCGTTGTAATGAGAGACGTTAAACAGATAGTGAGGCTCCTTCTGCTTATCAGGGATGTAAATTCTTAGGTGATGGCTAAGCAGAAAACAAGGTCATAATTCTCTCTGTGAGGGAGGAGGTATAGCCCCCCCCCCCCCATGAGAGGGGCCAACATGTAAGAGTTTGAGGAATGTTCTTTCTTTGTGTGTCTGTATATAAGATGTGAGGGTGGTGGCCACAATTCAGAGATGGTCCTGGTGTTTCACTGGGATGCTCTCTCCACATTGTGTTTATTAAACCCACTTCAAATCAAGCTCACTGGGTGTGTTGCAGGTTATTGTTAACATTTCCATAACAAACACAAGAAGTCAAAAACACTGAGTCAAAAGGAACCAGAGCTGTGACAATTAAAAGATTCTGAGCTCAAGCACATTTTATTTCAAAACATTAAATAATTAAATTTTCTCATTAAATGTCCAGGACCTGAATTTATAGTACTGAGGATTTTTCAGACAGTTTTTCTCAAAAAGGTGTGTTACGGTGCGTTCACACCGAACGCGATAGTGCTGCACAACAGGCAGCACTATCGAGCAGCCAGGATATTAGTTTATAGAAGCTGTTAAAATTATATGTCTAACGTTAACATGTTGGTGACACAATAATTTCATCCTAATGGTACTGACATATTCATAGGGTTAATTTTTGAGGCAAAATATCATGAGGTAGTCATGATTTTGCAAATATTCCACCTTGTAGTGCAGTTTGCACAAATTGTTTTAAAAATGCACTCAGCCTACAAACATTACTGATGAGTCAAGATCTGCACAAACTGACAGAAACACTGAAGCAGCTCCACATTTTATTCTTATTGTCATGTATGTCCTATTTATCAGGTGACAGAAGAACCAACACAAAGCTCAGAGAGTAATGGTGACACAAGATCACAGGTGAAATTGGACGATGACTTGGTGGTTCATGTAGGCAAGTATATTTCTCCCTTTTGTCAATCTTTTTTTTTTGTCTTTAGCAAAGACAAAAAGGGGGCAAAAAGAAACGGGGCAGGGTTCGGTGGTGGAATCATCCATCCCCAAAACCAAATCTACGCCCTTGGATTACAGATTACATGCCCCAAAATGTATTTTGTAACGTAATCCGTTACGTTACTAAATGAGAGTAACATATTCTGAATACTTTGGATTACTTAATATATTATCATGCTTTTCACAACTACATGAATGTACTATTGCTGTGATTTGTTACTATTACTGTAGGCTACTCACCATACCAACACCAACTAGATTTTTAAATCTTAATATAAATGAGTAACTAGGTGGACATTAGGTAAGGCTGCACTTTTAGCAGCAATCTCATATAGAAAACTATTCCGCGAGTATATAAAACAGGTCCGCGGCTCTGAACCGTAGTAAAGGGACCTCTGGCTAATACGTCGGGTTCATGTCGGGCTCGTAGCTGAAAACTAGCTTTACTTTGTTGTCTGGGTCAACTTTGCTAGCAGAGACAGAGAGAGGCGTTGAAAGGCTGCTGCAACAGAACTTATTGTTTCAGAGGAAAACACGAACACGGTGTACAGTCGACTCTTAATAGCTTACTTACAGCTGGGCTACACTGCCCATGAGGCTACATTCTTTAGGGCTATGCCTGGAACAGTCTGCCTGTTGCTTTTATATTAAATAATTTTTGAACAATAATTGAAAAAAAAATTTCTCCACATCATTATGTGGGCTGCAAGTAGGGTGACATGGGCCGCGAGATTGAGACACCGCCATTAGAGCCTCTTAATGCGTGTTTTTTTGGGGGGTTCTGTCGGCATGGAATTACCAAAAACAGAGAGGGCACAGCCGAACATATGAAACAGGAAAAGACGGCCGTGTAGTCCCTTTATTTCAAAAAAGTAACTGTATTCTGAATACCACCATTTTAAATGGTAACTGTAACGGAATACAGTTACTCATATTTTCTATTTTAATACAGTTGTGGTCAAAAGTTTACATACACTTGTAAAGAATATAATATAATGGCTCTACCGAGTGTCCAGTTATTTCTAAAACTCAGATTTTTCTCTGATAGAGTGATTGGAACAGATACTTCTTTGTCACAAAAAACATTCATGAAGTTTGGTTCTTTTATGACTTTATTATGGGTTAACAGAAAAAAGTGATCACATTTGCTGGGTCAAAAATATACATACAGCAACATGAATGAGCAATTTTGGTGACTTAGAAAGTTGTCAGTGAACTGAGCTTCATAGCATGGCCTCTTAACTTCTTGTGAGTGATTATGAATGACTACAGCTGGTGACTTCTCTTAGGCCAGTTAAATAGGGCTCATTGGATACAAACGCCCACAAACGCTACAATGGGAAAGTCAAAAGAGCTCAGCATGGATCTGAAAAAGCGAATTATTGACTTGAGCAAGTCAGGAAAGTCACTTGGGGCCATTTCAAAGCAGCTACAGGTCCCAAGAGCAACAGTGCAAACAATTTTTTGTAAGTATAAAGTGCATGGCACTGTTTCGTCACTGCCAAGATCAGGAAGAAAACGCAAGCTATGTTATGCTGCTGCTGCTGCTGAGAGAAAATTGGTCAGGAGGGTAAAGAGTCAACCGAGAATCACCAGAAAGCAGATCTGCCAAGAATTAGAAGCTGCTGGAACACAGGTGTCATTGTCCACAGTTAAACGTGTTTTGCATCTCCATGGACTGAGAGGCTGCCGTGCAAGAAGGAAGCCCTTGCTCCAAAAGCGGCACCTTAAGGCTCGACTGAAGTTTGCTGCTGATCACATGGACAAAGATAAGACCTTCTGGAGGAAAGTTCTGTGGTCAGACGAAACAAAAATCGAGCTTTTTGGCCACAATGCCCAGAAATATGTTTGGAGGAGAAACGGTGAGGCCTTTAACCCCAAGAACACCATGCCTACAATCAAGCATGGTGGTGGTAGTTTTATGCTGTGGGGCTGTTTTGCTGCCAATGGAACTGGTGCTTAACAGAGAGTAAATGGGATAATGAAGAAGGAGGATTACCTTCAAATTCTTCAACTTCATAACCTAAAATCATCAGCCCGAAGGTTGGGTCTTGGGCGCAGTTGGGTGTTCCAACAGGACAATGACCCCAAACACACATCAGAAGTGGTAAAGGAATGGCTAAATCAGGCTAGAATAAGGGTTTTAGAATGGCCTTCCCAAAGTCCTGACTTAAACCTCATTAAAAACATGGGGTCAATGCTGAAGAAACAAGTCCATGTCAGAAAGCCATCAAATTTAACTGAACTACACCAATTCTGTCAAGAGGAGTGGTCAAAGATTCAACCAGTGAAGTGAAAATGGCTAAGGGACATGTAACCAAATATTAGCACTGCTGTATGTATATTTTTGACCCAGCAGATGTGATCACTTTTTTCTGTTAACCCATAATAAAGTCATAAAAGAACCAAGCTTCATGAATGTTTTTTGTGACAAAGAAGTATCTGTTCCAATCACTCTATCAGAGGAAAATCAGAGTTTTAGAAATAATAGGACACTCGGTAGAGCCATTATATTATATTCTTTACAAGTGTATGTAAACTTTTGACCACAACTGTACGTAACTTCGGTACATGTATTCTGTTACTCCCCAACACTGAAAATAAATAAAAGAACATTGAAGTTCTTGAGATGTTCAGTGCAATAACACACAAGCTAATCCAAAAGTTAACAGCTCACATCATGACTTATGACCTCAAAGTCTGCCTGGATCTAAATGAGGGAACCATGCGGACCTCATCAGTACAGGGCCTGCTGCAGCACACAAACTAATTTATATATATATACACACACATATATATAGATATAAAAATATACATTTGTTTTATTTATTTATTTTTAATTACCTCTTCATCTGCTTTCAGCTGCACAAACTCAAGTCTCACATATCAGTGACAAACCACAGTTGTGCTGTTGGAGCATCCACAGCCTCTGTGTGAGTGCACTGCAACATCATGACATGAAGAACACTGGACACTTGAACCCGCTTTCAGTCTAACTTTAACTTTTTATCGCCAATAGACAAGTTGGCAAAATGTAACACTCAGAACATGGAGTCAACAAATAATACTAAAATGTTTAATTATTACTACATTACCTTTGACTAAAACTCTTGTTTGCGAGCAGCTTATTGATCTTGATAAAGACGTGCTGCTTACTTGTGTAAAAACAGTGAAATATAAAAAGTGTTTACTAATTTGTACCAACGTGAGAGAGAAATGGATCTGAAACCACTGAAACCAGAGAGTTTGCAGGCACACAGATAATGAAGACATGCTGCTCGGAAATGCTAGATACAGTGTGTGTGTCTGTCTGTTGTGTGTGTGTGTGTGTGTGTGTGTGTGTTGTGTGTGTGTGTGTGTGTGTGTGTGTGTGTGTGTGTGTGCTGTAACACTGGTTTGACTGGCCTCAGCAGCAGAGGCTCTATTTCTCTATGGCAGCCTCGTGTAAATGTAATGACTGTGACTGTGATGAAAAACCTTTTTCCACTTTCAGGGCAGTTTGTTTGTCCTTCAGATGAATTCTACTTATTAATGAATGGATCCATGTTTCTCCCCTCGACTGCTCCCTGACCCAGTCACTGAGTACTTTCAGCAGTTACACACTTCATATCTTCTTACGATCACTGCTGTGCTTTGTGTGGGCATCTTTCCTGGCACCCAGACACCTCACCCCCTCCAGCAGCATGGGGGTGCCGTGATGTGGGTCTGGACAGAGGAAAAAAGGGGAAGATGTCAGAGTAGATGGAGAGACGCCGGCAGGGAAAAACTATGTGACATTCCATGAAATGCTTAGACAGCAATGCAGGCCGTTGTTACTGAAATAACTTTAGCTCTTAGTAGCATAAAAATGGTTTATTTTCTTTATGAGAACTTAATGAGCTCTTTCTTTTTTCTTTTTTGTCTGTCCTGTCCAGCACTGTAGCAATGCTTTATTTTCCAAATGGATCATTAGAGCTTTTGGTATATGGGTCCAATAGATTATGATGGTTTATTCAATCTTTACTTATTTATTTATTATATTTTTAAGTTGTTACAGTCAGAACGGACAGCACCACAGGACGGGAAAGACGAGGACAAGAGAAGCTGTGAAGAGACTCAACAGAAGGAGAAGGAAAGAAAAACAGACGAGAAGAGAGACGGAGAGAAAAGGCCTGCTGAAAAAAAACAAGCACTGCCACTGGCTTTTCTTAAGCTTCTCGCTTCACTGCAAACAAAATAAAGTTGAGTGCAGCCTGAAAAGAGAAAGATACCACAGCGTCACTGAAACTCACTCGAAAGTTGGAGGGTCACATTGTCACGGTCCAGTTTGAGTTCTTATATTTTTATATTATGGTGTGGCGGGGCGTGGCCTGCGGTGCCGTGCAGAGGAGGCAGGCGCACCTGCACGGTATCCGCAATCACGCCCCGCCGAATTAAATATTGTACTGGGTCCGGTGGTTGGCGTTGTTGTTGTGATAATGTTGAGCGGGAAGCAGGAGAGCTGCAGCTCTGTGAGTATTGTGGACAGCAACCATCAAAGCATTAATAAAAAGTATCAAAATGCCACTGGGTCTGCCGTGTATGTTTACATATGGTTTATGTTCTAAGTCCTTGGTTGTACGGTTTTCATTATTGTCATTTCCCTAGGTTTCAGTTATCAGTGTGTTTCCTGTTTTATTTTGAAGGTCTGTGTCTCATGTCAGTGTTTCTAGTTTTGCTTCCCTTGTCTAGTTCAGTCTAATTACTCCCAGCTGTGCTCTCCTTCTGTGTCTCATTATCCTCATTATCCTTCAGTGTATTTAAGCCTTGTGTTTCTTTGTTAGTGTCGCGTCCTCCCTCATAGCTGTGTGTGATTCTCCCGGAGTCTCCTCATGTATTAGTTTTTCCCAGTTTGGTTTGCAATGTTTTGTATCACCCTTATTTCTGTTCAGCAATTAAAGCTGCATTTTTGAGTTAAGTTCCCGTTCTGGTGAGTTTGCGTTTGGGTCCTTCTCCTGCTTGCACTGTTTTGTGACACACATTTACCCAAAACTTCTTTTCAAATGGGCCCCGTTGCCTAACGTTCACTCCCCCAGCCTCGCCAGCTGATCGAAGTGAGTACTCCCGAACATTAAGCACGTCTGGGTCCACACAAGGGTTCCATCAGCACAGTGTGCAGTGACCAGCAGCCCAACAATGGCAGCTATGCCAGCAGGAGGGTCTCTCGTGGCGGCCTCCAACTACTATCAAAGGTGCATCAGCTCTACGTCCAGCAGCAGCTCATGTGGTGAAGTCCTCCCTCACATCCAGGACTGCAGCACCTGGTAGTCCAGCTTCTTCTTTGATAAGCAGCCGGGGATGACCCCACTCACTGAGGAGGAACAGCACAAGCCGGGGGTCTTGGGTGTGGTGACGAACAGTCAGATCACCTGCGTTTCCTGGGAGATGGTGATGTAGCAGCAGGCGAGTGAGAGCATTGATGCGGGTAGCCCCACCTCCTCATGATCCTGTGGTCTCTCTTGGTCCACGCCACCACACTTGATAGGGAATCGAACCATCAGCCAATGCTAGGTGACGGGAGGAAGTCATGTTTACAGCCTTAGTTTCTGTTTTTCCTTTGGTACACGTCGTAGTGTGGCTGCGTCTTCTGTTCCTCTAACCTCACTTTTTAAATTAACAACCAATAATAAACTTAAAAAAAACAGAAGCAGCCAATAATGACCTCTCTGTGGTGCTCGAGGAAATCGTGCAGCTGCCATAACTCCAATTCCCAGGTGTTGCCAGGCTGTGGTGGTGTTCTCAGCTGTCACACAAAACTGTAAAATCCTTATAGTAGGTTTGACCAGCCTGTGATGTGGTTTGGTACGCTGAATATTAAGGCCATCCACAAGATCTAATGCAGAACTGACCCAAAGGCGTTGGCAAAGTCTAAAAAGACCGTGATCTCTTCGTTCTTTCTTGGCAGTTTGAATCTGGTGCCAAATGACACTGGCATGCTCCAGACATCCAGAGAAGCCCCGGATGCCGGTCTTCTGCACTGATGTGTCAATGTACAGTAGTTGTTTCTTTGCAGGAAAGCAGATAGTCTTTGGGCCAAGACACTGAAGAAGATTTTTCCCTCTACGTTCACCAGGCTGATCTGGCGAAACTGGCTGATGGATGAGGAGTTCTTCTCCTTAGGGATCAGAATACCTCCTGTTCTTCTCCAAGCCTTTGGAATCACTCCTTTCTGCCACGCTACCTTTATCAGCGTCCACAGGTATTTGAGGACTCGCGGGGTGTTTTTGTAGAGGCTATATGAGATGCCATTAGGTCCTGGGGCCGATGCTGCTCTTGCCTGCTTCACTACCTTCTCCACTTCACTCCATGTTGGTGGTCCTATGTCCATTTGGTGTTCAGGTGCCTGGATAGGCGGCATATCAGTCGGAATGGTAACTGGTTCATGCCTCTATCAATTTCCTGCTGTCTCCTGGAATTTAACTGGTTGAAATGGCCTTTCTGCTCTGAGTCTTGTTCTTTACCCCACATCGCTCAGCCCCATAGCTGTAGATGATGGTTCCCAGGTTCGCCAGCTTCCTTTCAACTGGACCCTTTTGTTGATCTAGTATAAGAGCCAGACCCACTCTCTTTTCTCACTGGATCTGGGCCACAGAATCTGATCTTTCCTACCTTCCCTCTTCCTTTCCCTTGCTGGTAGAGGTTGGCTAGACTCAGTGTTGGAAGATTCTGTCGGCTGTTTCTGAATGAGCTCTGGGCTGGTTGATGGTGTTGATTGCGGCTAAACTCCAAGCTAGGGGCTGATATTAAGGTAGAGCTAGAATCTAATATTGGGTGTGGCTGGCTAAACTGGGAACTGCTACTAGCTGGATTTGACTGAGTTCCAATCTGGAGACTATGGGGGAGTCTGTACAACAATGAACTTCGAACAGGGTGCTGATACCCTGAGGACTGTGGGGATTCTCCTGCCTCTGGGATTCACTCGACTGATTTGACTTACTTCTTGAAAAGTGTGTGTCAATGCAAGGCCCCTTTCTCAGCTCACTGAGGCACTTCTTCCTGCCTTGGTGGATTTTAAGGCCCATGTCAGTTGTTAGTTTTGGCCAGCCACAAATGCAGTTCTGCAGCTTCTTTCCTACCATCATTGATGGTCCATTATTTGCAATGCTGGTTGATCTATTCATCGGTGGTACCGTTCCGTGGTTCGTTGCCATTAAATCCGTCCGGAAAGGGTCTTCTTCCACCACTGCTCTCGTAGACCCTTCTCTTTTGAGACTTCTGTAGCAATAATGGGTGTACCCAGGTACGCTAAAAAGCGCTGGGTCCTGCTGGTATGAGGCACTAACCCACACCAGCCCCATTAGGGTCTATTCCCTCCTGTCAGCAGTCTTTCCAGGCTGTCATCTGGTCTTTCCCCGATTGTCAGCTGCCCATTCGCAGCGGTCACTGGATCACTCCAGAGTTCTGATTCAGTAAAAGGACTAGATGTTATAGTCCCTGCTTTAAATGGCGAGAATCTTGAGGGATGGCTGTTATGAGGAGAGGCAGCCCAGAAACTTTGCCAGCAGCACACATCGTTGTGTGCCTCAACTTTCGGTCTTTTACCCAAGCTAATCTGCAATTCTTTGGGGTGGGATTAGAGATCTGATCTAGATTATCATATTGAGATTTGGGACACATCATCAGTAGTGGACTTTGGATTCATCGGGTGTTTTGGCTATTATCCCTAGACGCCCTGATCCAAGGAGGCCCTGCCAGGGTTGATCAGGCCCCGGAGTGTGTCACTGGTTTAGATTAAATTGTTATTTATCTTCTTCTTTCTTCTGTTTAGTTTCCTACAGTTTATTTTCTATCTTTTCACTGCAACAGGAATAATACTTACCGCTTTTACATTTATGGAGCCTAACTTCTTCAAAGGGATAGAAAAGGTGATAGAGAGAAGTAAGACAAAAGGGACAAGATAGGAGAGAGCAGAGAGGAGAGCTGGAAGGGGGGCGCCCGATCTCGCTTCCCACACCTCCCCGCCGGATCAGGCTGTACGCTCTACGTCCCCACTGCCTCCCAGAAAAGGGAAGAAGAGCAGAGGGGAGAAGAGCGGAGTATTTCTTTTCTCTCGTGGTTAGCTGACTGCCTTAGCTGCCCAAGTGATGTCAGCCCTTTTTAATCATAGCCAGTGACTGGTCCTCTCAGCAGTGTTAGCTAGTTCTCTTATAGCCTGCCTTTGCGCCTGTCCTCTGATCCCAATCTCTCTAAGCAGTTTTGCTGTTGTACTGGCAACAAAGCCCCTGCACCCCACTTCCACGGGGCGCACCTTGATCTTCCAGCCTCTATCCTCTGCCTCAGCTGCCAAGTTGGCATACCGCAGCTTCTTACGCTCAAATGCTTCCTCAGTTGCTTCCTCCCATGGTACCGTCAGCTCAATAACGTACGCAAGTTTTAGGAGTTAGACCAAAGGACAAGGTCTGGTAGTTGTTACAATCTCTGTGGGAAAAATTAGCCTCTGATCCAAGTCCACTTGCATCTGCCAATCCCTGGTGGCCTTCAGCGGGCCCAGGTCTGGGGTTGAGGGGCTTGTCCTCGGCTTGTCTCCTTCCCGGACAAATATTAATGAAAGCTGACGCTCCTCTTGGTTAGTGAAAGGTTGAGGGTTGATGGATTCTCTTTTGCACTCAACTTTCTCAGCTAGACACCTGAGGACCTGGTTGTGCCTCCATGTGTATCTGCCCTGAGTAAGGCTAGTCCTACAACCAACCAAGATGTGCTTGAGTGTGGCTGGGAGGACTTAGTTAGAGTTTAATCCTTTTTAAATTAAGGCTGTAACATGACAAAAAGTACTAACTAATAGTTTGTTTAGCTTTGTCCTTTGTTTCTGTTTCCACCCAGTCCTTGTCCTCACACACCAACATGTTCAGCAGATGTCTATGACCCCTCAACTAGCCTGGCTCTGCCAGAAGTCTTTTCTTGTTAAAAGGCCACCAGCGGCAGTGCTGCTCATCAGGGATTGCTTAATCATTACTGTTGCTGGTCTTTTTCTTATTATATAAAGTCCCTTAAAATGGTCTAAATTAAACTGTATGGTAAGAAACTTACAAATGTGCTGGGCTCTCCAGTATCCAGCCAGTTCAACAGATGCATTTTAACTATCTTCTAAATCGCAGAAATCCAACTATACAGACGATGACGAAATAATTGGCCCTCATTATGAAAAAAAAATTCCCCAAGAGCTGTAAAACATAGAAAGTTCGTCCAGGTTTGATGGTCCTTGGTCTTCAGTTCACCCCACAGTTTTTCCATGGGGGTCAAGTCAAGGTGTTGTGAAGGCCAATCACTGATGTTTCCTTTGGTCTTCTGGATGCAGTTCTTCACCAGAAGCTGCATCAGCTTTGGACTGTTGGAGGTCAAAGCAACGATCCAGACTCAAGTTTTCTTTAAAATCTCCACATATCCTTTCTTCAGGACTCCGTCCACCTTAACAAGAATCTCAGTTCCAGATGTACTGAAGCATAATACTCATACTATAATGTTTCACTTTGCTGCACGGTGTCCTGTTGAACTGTGTTTGATCTGTGTAAAGTCAACAAGGTAATAAAGATGCAGTCCTGTATGAGTGTGTGTGCGTATGTGTGTGTATCTGTCGGTGCACAAGCACCTACCAATGACCCTGGCCTGGAGTCTGACCTTTAGACTGCTGTCTTTTCTCCCTCTGGTTACCATGGTGATCTCCTCCTGTTGCACCCCCTCCTGGTGAGTTCTGTACTCACATGTTACCTTTACACCTCCTAAAGAGAACGAGGGAGTGAGGAAGGAGACAAGTTATTCATACGCAGTTTGCACCACGCTGAGTTCAATGAACTTTAGAAACATCATCAATGCAGTTAAAGGAATACTTTAGCCCCAGATGTACCAACCCTGTGCTGCAGCATATCTATGTCTAATGTATCAAAGACTGCATTTACCTCAAGCAGCAAAGAACAGAACATTCAGCACTCCTAACTCTAACAAGCACAGACTCAGTAACTGTGATGCCATCTTAACCCTGAGTGACATTTTTCAAAGACGATGTTCTAATGTAATAAATAAGTTGTAGACAGTCTTCTTCAAACGTTTTGCTATAAAAGGAAACTTTGAGATTGGTATTCGCGGCTCGGGCCGTGGGTTTTTTTTGCCTGAAGTATTCTGGGATACAGCCAAGGACAGACAGTTGGTACGTGCAGAAACA